>NW_017731353.1:335435-361505 GCF_001890085.2 Hipposideros armiger | reverse complement strand
CGAACCGGGGCCCTGCTGCTCAGAGCTGGCGTCCCAAGCCAACTCCTAACCAACACACCACTCGGCCGGCCCCTTTTAGTCTTTTTATTTGTCTATAACTAACGTTTTTACATAGTTGTATTAATTTCAGTGTTTTTTCTCCATAAAAAAGGGAGATGCCAGTACTCATATATTGATGAACTGTAAAAATACCTCTTTCATTCTTACCTCTTCCTGTGCCAGCTTCTCCCCTTGTCTTGAATTGCAATCTCTGACACATGCATTGCCTAGAAAGCCCCATTTGCTTAACAGATATCAGTGTGACAAGCAAGAAAAAGAAAAAGGAAAGCTTATTACTTCTCCTTTTCTCATTAAAACACACATCATTAATAATAGCCTTTATGTTTTTTATGGGTAGAGTGATTCAGTCCACACATTCATATATTCATTCATTTGACAAATATTTGTTAAGTACCTTCTGAATGCCACCATTTTACTCTTCAGTGAGGATCCAGAGATGACAGAAGAGCCCCTGCTCTTTAGGGGAACGTAGATGCGTAAATAAGAAAAGAGCAATGCGAAAGGTATACACAGAAATACTAACCAAGTTCTGTAAGGCCACAGAGGAGAATCACTTTTCCAAATGATTCTCCCAGACAAATGCGAGAAAGCTATTTATAGATAAGAAAATGGAGCTTAGAGAGATTTGGCCACACAGCTGGTCAAGGGTTGAGTTAGCATGAAAACCGGATCTGACTGCATAACCTCTCTTCGCTCTGCTGAACTATGTCCTAAGGAGGCATCCCTGTTTTCACTGTTTTGTAAGTTCCAGATATCTATATTTGGGGACTTCTTGTGTTGGGGTCCACAGCTGCCCTTTTTTTTCTCTCCCCATTTCACAGTACCACCAATTTCTGATTTCATCAAAGAGAAATGGAGCAGAAGCAAGGAGAACTGAGTTCTCTAGAACAAGCTTTGCCCGTGTTTAACTAGATGACCATGGCACGTTATCCTCTTTTCTGGGCATCGATTCCGCATCTGTAAAAGCAAGGCGGTTGAAAAAAATCTCTTGAAGCTTCTGATTTTTTATAACTATTGTGTTGTGGTTTGCTCTTTCTTTTCAAAGTATGTAGCATTTCCATAGAAACGTGGGTTCCCAGGAGCCTTGGGAAGTCGTGACATGTCGTGGCTGTGGCAGAGGGACAGGTAGAGGTCAAGAGTGAGGGCTGTTGACTACCTGGGTTTGAATCTCAGCTCTGCCACTTACCTGCTGTTTAATCTTGAGCAAACCACTTAACTTCGTTGAGCCTCAGTTTTTTCATTTGTGGAATAGACATAATAGTAAATAACTCAGAACTGAGTGAAGATAATGGTGAGCTTATGTGTCTAAACCACTTTTCACAGTGTCTGGCATATAGCGTTCAATGGATGGAGCTAATGATACTAATGGTTAGTGCACTAGAATGAATCTGGAGTCTCGAAGCCGTTTCTGAAGTCAAAATACCACAGGAGCTTCTTTTATTAATCATTCCTTTTTAAAGGCAGAAAGAAACCAATATGTCCGGCACAGAATATGGAATTTTAGTAATTTTCCCCTTAGATGTTCTATGAAGAGGCTGTAGGGGTTGCAACACTGTTGGCTGCTGATCTCTACTGATGACCCAGAAGAGACTTCCATCAGTCTTGTATAATACAGTGAGCCATTCATTCTTTTCCTTGCTGTGTTCCCATTGCCCGGGACAGGCCACAGCCTAAGGTAGGTACTTTGCAAATGTTTTTTGAAAGAAGAAATGATTTCACACTTTGTATTTAAGAACTGGGGAGAATAAGAGCAGTAGGCAGTGAGTCTTCGACTCTCACATCTTAGCCTGTGACATTTGTTGAGTTCATTTTGAGGGGATTTGGGGGCGTCCCATGACAATCAAAGCAGAATTCTTCTGATACCAATGTTTGGCTTCCTGCTTTGATCAATAGGCTTATTATTTGCCCTTGAAACCTCTGTGATGCTGAGGAATCACAGGCATTCCTCAGGATGATTTACACGGCAGTAAATAATCTGTGCTGTCCATCGCGTGCTTCATCGGGTCTGTGTCTGCCCTGTGCATAAAACCCCAGAGGCTCAGGGTCCCTAAGGCTGGAGCACGGTGGGTGTGTTAACTCCAGTTACAGATGTATGCACGTAGAACATGTCGCTCATTTTCATTGCTGCTTTCTTGCTCTAACATGACCCACAATTTAATCTTGAAGGATTGATGTAACTATAGAAGTTATTTTCCATCTGACTTTATTATAGTTACCATACCAGTTATTTTTTTTTTACCTGTGTTCTATGCTAAGCACTACATACTATCTCATCTAATCTCACAACCACTCCTGAGTTAGGTGTTTATACCCTTTTTGTAGAAGTGGAAACTGAAACTCAAGGAGGAGAAGCTTGTTCTCTGAAATCACATAGCCCATGAGTGATGGAGCTTAGGGTTAAACTAACTCACTCAAGTCTTTCTGGACACAAAGCTCTTAGCTCATACACCATGACATTTTCCTCGTCTAAACGGCTTTCTCCTGCATCTACAAGTGTTTGGTGTTTAAGTTAGTAACCTCTTGCAAAGATCTGTAAGTTTCCCGCACCATTCAGAGGTGAATTTTAAATTTCTTAACAGTATTGCAAATACATGAAATTTATAGTGACAAACATAGCCAGATTACTTTCTTGTTACCAATCCATTTAGCAAATTTACAGTTCCCATTAATTTTAATCTGTCCTTATTACCTGTTTTATATAATAAATATCTCTTAGTCATGACAGACTGAGTATAGATCACCTGAAGTAGGCTCTCTCTCAATAAGCAGAGTTGCAGCAAAAGATTTGTGAATTAATTGGGAAAATTGCAAATCAGGTAGTCAGTGAAATAATTCATTGTCACATCCAATCAATAAACTTAGTAAATCAACTCATTTAATTCAAAAAATGATCTATATAGATCAAGCAACCAATTAAACAATTAGCATACACTTTGCAATTAATTAATTTAAGCATCAATCATATAATTAAAACTCCAAATTTAAGCTGCAGAATTTAGAATCCCATCGCCTTGCAAACTATTAGGTTCATGCTTCTGAATACTAGCAGATTTCCAGTTTTTACAATTCAGCTCTGGAGCAGGGTATCTTATATGTTTTGATTTTGGTTTTAAATTGTCTTTATGTTGATACAGTTTCCCACCCTTTTTCAGCCAATTGACTTTTTACTCCCCCAAAGAAGGAGAAGGAGGTGTGTGTGGATTCCAGACTGGGCGAGGCTAGAAGGTGGGATTACTGACTGGACATATTAGGGGAGTGAGAAAAGCCCAGAAGTACCTGAAAGGGCCAGATATCTGTGTCAGGATAAATCAGGTCCTTTGCTTTTACTCTGCTCAGTATCCTTGGTGTTTGGAATCAGATCCTGCCAAGGGAGCCTGATCTTCTTCAGAGAAAGGAAAACTGTATGACTGTCTTTGTTGCCCTGAGTGCTTTCCTGAGCTAGAGCAGGTATTTTCTTAATCCTGACNTAAAAAGAAACAGAGATTACGCATAGAATGGTGGTTACCAGGGGTAACATTTCAAGTGCCCAGTAGCCATATGTTGGAAAGTGCAGCTCTAGAGTATACGAAGACGTGGTATAACCACGCAATAGAATTCACCGTGGCTCCGCTATAGTCTAATGTAACCTGAGCTATCTAGAGCCTAGGGAACCTTGACAGATTTTGTAGATAGTTGAGAGTTTATCTCATTCAGTATCAAATTGTCCTAATTTTAATAGTCTTTCATAGCAGCTTTTTAATGTGTTTAAAATGTGTTAACATTTTCCTCTGCCTTCCTAATCAGAGTATAACATAATAGCTAAGAGTGTGTGATCCAAAACCATAATCTGGGTTTGAATCTGGGGTTAACATTTACCATCAGGGTGATTTCGGATGAATTACTTCAGCCCCATGTACTCCAGTTTTCTTGTGTGTAAAATGAGGATTAAAACTTCCTAATAGGGTAGTTATGAAAATAAAATGAGAAAACATACGGCAAGTGCTCAGTAAATGTTCATTTCTGTTGCTACTAAATACTATAACTATAGCCATCCACTGTTACAACCCAAACTAGTAACAGTTCAGCAACAGTATCGTAATTTAGGCCTTTTCCTGATGATTCAAGTAATTGTGCTGTGCTGTGGTACATTGAGGCCCTCGTGGGCTCCTGAAAGTATACAGGGACATTTGGCCTTACATTATAAGTTTCCTGATAACTTTGCAATTTGAATTCTTCATACTTCCCTTTTTTGTCATGCCAGGAAGGCCCTTCTCCAGGTGTCTGCTACGACAGACTTCTGACTGCATACAAACCTTTATGCACTGAAAATCACTGAATTCCATGTTCTCAACCTGGTGATATATTTAAGTGATAGATGAAGGTTTGGGGGGAGTTGTTACAAATAATCTGTTCATTGAACCAGTCAGAAAGATTGCCCATTATCAGCATTTCCCAAATGCCAGAGTCACCACACTGCTAGGTAATGAATTGGCAGACATGAACACACTGGAGTGCCCGCTGTGTTAGGCTCCATGCCAGATACTTTAAGTGTATTATTTTATTTCTTATAACAGCTTTGTAAGTCATAAGTAGTAGCAGTAGAGAAACTGAGGATCAGGAAATTAAGTAACTGCCCAGGAGCATATATATATATATAGCAAGTGGCAGACCCAGGATTTGAACCTAGATCTGACTCCATTTCCCTTGATCTTAATTACCATGCTATACAAAGCAACGAGACTCTTTTCTCATGGTGATAGCACTAGGGACATTATAGCTGTTTGAGATTTTCCTCCCTCCCTCCCTTCCTTTCATCCATCTTTTCTTAACAATCACAGATTCAGCCAGCAATCATTTACATGTTGTCTACACCATCCCAGGCACTGTGCTGGGCACTGGGGATACAAACGATCATAAAATGAAGCTTATGGCGTCAGGATTCAGGCAAATGGATGATACAGACACCAAATTACAGTTTCAGCTTCATTGTCATTGAGACTTGCTATAATAGTGGATATTCAGAATGCTGTGGGGTAATAGAGAAGGACTTTTCTAATTTGAAGGAAGATGGAGGCCTGGTTTGAGTACAGGTGAGAGGGCTTTTAGGGAAGGCTTTCCACTAGAATGGATGCTTGAGTTAAATCTCAAAAGATGACTGGACGGACTAGGAACAGGGAGCATCTGGGCTGAGAGGCCTGCATGAAGAGTGATGGGAGCTGCCATTATGACCTGATCAGGTACTACAAGCACTTGGTGTGACTGACGTAAGATGTGTCTCCTGGAATGGGAGCAGATTGGGTTGGAAAGCAAGGCAGAGAGAGTATAATGAAAGGGTTTGTGGAAACCCTTTTGTTTCCATTATAAAGGAAGGGAAAGGTTTTAAGCAGAGGGGTGAGAGTAGCACAGTTGTGTTTCTGAAAGATCCCTCTGGAAGCGAGGCTGAGAGTGAAAGTTTACAGGGTGAATTTGTAGTAGACTTCATGAGTTTCTGAATTTTAGAATTCTGCCAACTGAATTTATTTGAAGAATTTCTGTAGTTCAGAACAATATGAAAGAGGGCACTTCCCAAAAATGCCAGAAATGATGGAATTAGCAAAGAAGGATGTTAAAACAGCTATTATAAACATGCTCTATATGTTCAAGATGATAGAGGGAAACATTAACATGAAGAGAAAAGAAGTAAGTTTTTTAAAAACCCAAATGGACTTCTAGAGATGAAAAACATAGTATCTGAAATGAAAACTACACTAGATGAGATTAACAGCATATTAGATACTGCAAAAGAAAAAAATCAATGAACTTGAAGACATAGCAATAGAAACTATCCATAAAGAAGCTCAGAAAAATACAAAGGTCCTGCTTCCACTTAGAAATTAGTGGGTATTTTCTCCCTAGGACTTTTTTCCAGAAAATTTAGACTTAACTATTTCTGTGTAAGGTTGCTGTAGCTTGACAAATATGATATTATTTATTAGTTTTTACTTTGCATTTATGGGGGTTTTGTTTTGGATAAAAGGAAATCTTCACAGTCTTAAAAATCTTTTCTCTGACTTCAAAGAGATGAACTTCTGAGCTGCAACCCTCAGGAGCTTTCTTTCTCTTGCTAATGCCTGACACACGCTTAATATTGATTCTGTCATCAGAATAAACAGCAAGGCCCAAGTAATGAGAGTTCTGGACATTTCAGAATCATGCACTCATTTATTTTTCATTAAAAAAAACAATAAGCATTCATCTGTCTGGACATCATACTTAAGTGTGTTTTGCATTTTCCGAAATAAGAGTGAATTTTTATGAGTATGTAAATTGAACATGTCAGACCACATTTGGTAGAAATCTGGGATGCTTCCTGGAATGCTCCTGAATTTTCATATATGAATTAAGTACCATTTATTTATGGACTACACGCTTCTGTCTCTTCATAAAAGCCATACTGGTCTTTGAACATAAAATGAATGTTGGTCAGCAATTCAGTGAAATAATTTTTTCTGATGAAAAATTTTAGCCTTACTTGATAAAATGTGAATAAGTGGAATTCAGTTAATTGTATACATTAAAGATATAAAGATATACATATATATATACATATACATATATATCTCCATCCATCCCTCATCCCCCAAAAGGATCTCTTTTTGGCAACAGGCTCCATTTTGCATCCATTCATTATTCAAACTCCCAGTTCTCTCAGAAACAACGTGGTCCCCTAGGGGACTGCTGCTTCCATGCCCACCCAACTCTAAAATTAAGCCTCTTCCTGTGGATCCAATTGTCCTTTACTTGTTCTTAGCCTTTTGATCAGCTCTCCTTCTCTGGGTGTGACTCACAAACAGGACCTTCAGGTTTCTTTGTCTTGAGCCATCTATCACGCTTCTGTTAGATTGTTAATTCTGCAATTAGAAGCTAACGACCAGTGGAAGAAATCTTGGCAAAACAAGAATTCTTCATGCGACGCACTATGCAATGAATTAAGTCATTGAATCCTTACAAGACTCGGTAGTAGGTATGGTTATTTTCTCTGTAATTCCAGAACTTGATAGAGAAAATGACCACATTTAAGAATCGGGATGTGAGTGAGGCAGGCAACCCTCAGAGCCTCTACAACCGGTGATTCTCTCGAGGGGTGAGAAATTCCCCACCCTTCTTTGTATGATTCCGTATTTCTAAATTATCACTAATAAGCAGTATTACCCTTATCAAAAAATGAATTAAGAGGGCCAGCCGAGTGGCTCAGTTGGTTAAGAGATCGCTCAAGAGTGCGAGCTCTGAGCAACAGCGGTTCGAGTCCCGCCCAAGCTGAGCAGCCGCTGAGCTGCCAAAAGGTGGCAGGATGGCTCAGCTAAAAATAAATAAATAAATATTTTATAAAGAGAAATGAAACTGACACTACTCACCACGGAACATTTGAAAAGCAAAGAATTTAGGGAAAAAGTGCTCATGGCTTAAATGTAAATATTGGGTTGTCGGAAAAGTCATGACACATTTTTGCAACGAAAAACGGAAAAAATATGTCATGACTTTTCCGACAACCCAATATAACCTTTGTAAAATTTTTGGTGCCTTTCCTTTTAGTCTTCTTTTTTTTTTAAAGATTTTATTGGGGACTCGGGGGAGGGGAACAGACAAATTGCTGTCCTTTTGTTCTTCAGTCTAGTTGTGGAGGACGTCGCTNTTGCAAAAATGTGTCATGACTTTTCTGACAACCCAATAGTTGAGGGGGCCGCAGCCCACCATCCCATGTGGGAGTCGAACCAGCGTCCTTGTTGTTAAGAGCACGTGCTCTAACCAACTGAGCCACCCGGCTGCCCAGGGAATTTTTTGTTTTTTTAAAGAAATGATGATTTATGGAAGTTTGCTGATGAGTGCAGGAGTTCCAGAGGGGAGTGGGAGGCTCAGGAGGGAGGAGGGGTAGCTATGTGGGAGGGATTGGGGATAAACAGAGCAGAGTGGATGGCGGTTGGGGCAGTAATGGAAGACCAGGGACCCTGGGACTTCAGTGCAGATGACTGAAGGAAACAGGGGTACTGCATGGTAGAATTTGCTCCCCGTAGTCACTGAGAAGGCAAGCTACAGGTTGAAACGCCTCCTCAGAGAGCTTGGCAGCTTCCCATGCTGCTTTTCCCAAGGTCTCAAGGAGTGAGACAGCAGTTTTCAGGAAGGGCAGCTGATGATGCCAAGGTCTAATGTGACTTTTCCAAGGTCACACTGAATAAGTAGCAAAGCAAATCTCCTGACACTAAACATCAGGTCTACTACCACTTTAATTTGTTTGTTTTAATTGTAGTGCTCATTTACCTTACTGCTGGCAGAACTGGATCCATTAGGCCATTAGAAAATGAAAATTAAAGGGAAAAAAACCTTAAAACTAGACAGTGTTTCCACTTTGGGACCATTCCAGCTCATATGCAGGTCTGTGCCAAAAGGATGAGAAACGGCTGCGCTGCACGCAGGCCCTGGAGAGCAGTCATTGTGGCCCTGTAGGGTCTGCGTGTCCGTGACTGTGCTTCACCCTCATGCGTTGTTCTCTGTCCCCAGGGTCATGTAGGCACAACAGCAACCAAGAAGATCGACGTCTACCTCCCCCTGCACTCGAGCCAGGACAGACTGCTGCCAATGACCGTGGTGACGATGGCCAGCGCCAGGGTGCAGGACCTGATTGGGCTCATCTGCTGGCAGTACACAAGCGAAGGACGGGAGCCGAAACTCAAGTAATCCTTCCTCTCTCTGGCTGTCCCCTGGCCCCCATGCTGCCTCTGGGCCCAGGCGGCCTCTCTAGGCGATGGCCAGGGAACCAGGCATCCGTACGGACCCAGGGCAGGTTGCTTGCCAGGTCCTGGGCCCGTGTATCTCAGGCTGATCTCTGAGAATCTGCTTGTAAATAGACCTGATAGGTTTGTGAATCCAGGCAAGAGGAAATGCATTTTAGCAGTTTTCAAACCCGTTCATGGTGCTTGCTGATAGATAAATGTGGCATGGGAGTTAGTGGGAGAGAACTAATGTTTGTTGAGCACCTCCCATGAGCGGGAAGTCATGCTGGGCATTTCCTACCTGATTTCTCGTTGAATTCTCCCAGCTCCTTTTGGGGGGGGAATATTATCCTTAATCTGCATTGGAGGGGAATCCCGCTTACAACAATGGTACTTTGTTGAAGGCAACACCGGGGGAACCCGTAGAGCCAGGATTTGACTCCTGGCCTGTTCAATACCAAGGTTTTTGCATTATTTCCTTTCATCTGAATCAGTTTTCTTTGTTATCAGTCAGTAGCTCGAATTTCCTTTCAATCACTAGGCTCTGTTCCTCATTTAACAATTATTGTAAAAATATAGTGCTTGAAAGTAGAGTCTCTGTGCTAGTACATCCTACCTTGAACCTAAAAGTACTTGGCTGCATCGGTTGTCTCACACTTAAATTTCTTATCTGGCAGCAGCCTCTTCTAGTTTTCGTGCTCTTCCCGGCGGTCGTGTTTGAGAATCAGCAAAATGTAGTGGATGCCTTTATTCTGGACATGTGTTCTCACGCAGACTTTCTCTTCTCACATTGTCAGGGTCAGAATGGTCCAGTCTGTTGTTTTGTTTTTCTTTAGATGCGTTAAATTTGCACATACAGTTATTCCTTCAAGTGCTCATTGACGTTGCCCTTCACTTTGCCTGAATAAATTGTGGATATAACGACAATGTTTCTTGCTCCTGTGGCAATAGAAAACCTTTTTTACCAAGATACCACCTAGGCCCAGAAAAGGGCTGAGTCAGCACCTCTGCTCAAGGCTGAACTATGACTATCCCTTTTCAACAGGAAGTAGAAGGAAGAAAACAGGGATGGGAGTCCAAGTGCCAGTGACTTTATATATGTTGTCTGAGTTAATCCTTAAAATACTGCTTAGCACAGGGACTGAAGCCTGGGTCAGAGGTAAAAGAACTTGCCCAGGGTTACACAGCTAGTCACAGAGACAGGAGTGAAACTGGGATGAACACTTTACAGATGAGGAAACGAAAGCTTGGAGAGGCTAAGTAACTTTCCTGAATCACACGGTAAGTGGTAGAACTGGTACTTAAACCCAGGAACTCCAACTCCAGAGCCTTAGCTCTTCACTAATGATTATACTCCCTCCCATGGAGCACCAGGTACTATGAAAATACTTCTTGAGGCCATACTTATCACAGGCCCTGTGCTAGATCTGGAAGTACAGAAGTGAAAAAGGCAGTTCATGCCATGGAGGAACTCACTGTCTGAGGTACATAGGCAATAATAATGCAGTACATTAGCAAGTAAAACCAGGTTCTGTGAGAAGACCTGACCCCATATCCGGTGGGGAGAGTGGAGTCATGAAACGCAACCTTGCTTAAGGGACATCTACACTGAAACCTGAAGAAGTAAGACAATGTGATGGACACGGGCTGAGGGGAGGGTTTTCTAAACAGAGGGAAAAGCGTGGACTTCTGGTTGTGAAGGCTGTTTAAATTCATGCTTTAAATTCTATATTATCCAAATAAATTCTATATTCTACAGTAATGATAAATAGAATATATTATTGACATACTTGTACTTTAATAACAAGATAAAATATCCTTGCGGATGGAAAATAGAGCCGAGTATAGATGTAGGCAGAGTGTGCGAAGAGCCAGTTCTTTTAGTGATCATGCTGTGAACAAGTTGAGTGGTGTGTAAAATACTGACTTTCTCCGCGCTCAGGGGCAGCTAGGCAGGGCTTGGGCGGTCAGAGCCCCCAGCCAATATTTCTGGGTAGGAACAGTCTCACCCCTCTACCTGGGTGCCATCCACATACTGTTGTTTTCTAAGTATACCACAATGTCAGAAAGGAGTGGGAAGCACTGCTTAAGAATGTGGGGACCAGAGGAACTTCATGCCTGGATGGGGGGACCAAAGGAATTCTCACTGCTGGGAACTAGGAGCTCGGGTGGGCCTGTCCTACCTGTTAAAAGAAACAGCAAAGCTGCCTTGGGCTGTGACTTGTCTATAGAGTTCTGTTTCTGGGATGGCAGGGGAATGGAGAGCGCAGTACAACCAGGACCTGGCCGTGAAGGGACTGGGTTTATGCTAGCTANTGTTCCAGTCTACAGATCGCCTGAGTTTTACCCACAGGTCCCCGTTGTGAAGGGAAAATCGGCGGTGTTTTTTAAGCACAGCGTAAGCTTTTCTAACCAAGGTGGCGACAGTCCCTCTCTCCTGGCCATCTCCTGGGAACAATAGTGATCCCTTTGGCACCCCCTGCTGTTAGTAACCAGCAAATTCAGTATCCAAAGGAGGTTGCTTTAGGGGACTTTTCCACCTGTCTCTTTAAAACATATTGCCTTTGTTTCAGATTTTTACTGAAAATAGAATTATGCTACCTGTGATATATGAATATTTTGGGTCTTTCTACTCTTGAGCAAAGAATGAATACCTGAGTGCCTGCAAGTGATCTGGGGGTGATTCCTCAGGCTTTTCTAATTGCCATTTCACTCCTACTATGAAGTCATGTTTGGTGTATATATAACAGCAAATATTTTTCTTCTTTTTACATTTACATTTTTCATTTACATTTCAGTACTGAAACAACAACTTTAAAGAATATTTAAAGAAATTTAAAAGCTATCCAACGATTCCTCCATCCTAATACAACTAATTTTCATTTTTGTATAATCATTTCCATATGTATATACATTACACAGTTTCAGGTCTGGCGTACATATTATGTTATTTTTACTTAACATTATATTACAACTATTTCAATACCTGTTAGTAATTCCTGTAATTCAGTATGTGCCAAGGATCCAGACAGAGACAACCCCGATGCTCATGGAGCTTGTACTCTAGTGGGGAGACAGTTGTCAAACAAATCATTAAAATGTGATGAGCAACATGACAGAAAAATGTACGCGTGCATTGGGTGCCTGTCACAAGATGTTTAGCTGGCCTCCTGTGTTGGTTTTAATAGTGAGTCTATCAGAGTCCTTATGCATATCCCTTTTATTTTTGTTAAATAGCTTCCTTAGGATAATTTTTTTGTCAGTAGGGTTACTGGTCAGAGTAGAAGCATCTTTAGACTCTCATTTTGTATTGGCATGTTGCCTTCTGAAAGATGAAGCAATTTACAGTGCCACCAGTAGAATTCATAGAGCTGTCTCTTCAGCCGTCACAAGGTGTCATTAGAAGATTTCCCTTTTTACTTTAAAAGGTGTGTACAGTGGTATTCAATAGTTTCCACTTGCATTTTTATTATTTGTTAGTGAGTATGTAAAAGAATTATTCTTGTTACATAATTTTTACTACATAAATGTTTACCTCACATGATCATAGCAGTCTTTTAAACTGAAAGTCCTTTTTAAAACAATAGCTTTTTAATCACAGATTTTCAATAGAGTGGGATTGGGGGGTGGCGTGGACATACCTTCCAGGGAGAAGTGTCTCCCTCTTCGAGGGAGTGGTAAGAGGGGGAGGGGGAGGCAGAGTAACAACTGCTTTAAACTAAATACTCTTTTCTTTTTTTTTTCTTTTCTGAATTACTTCCATCCCTGCGCTCCCACTCCCAAACACACATATGCCAGTCAATCCTTTTTCTATTTTAAAGTTCAAGAGGGTTTATACGACATGTCTGGAGTGTTTCTGAAAACACGAGGTAAAGTAAAATCTTTACATGTGAAGTGTCAATAAATACTCTGTTTCTCCTTTTTCTCAGTTGTCTGATAAAATCGGACAGATTGCTGACCATTTGCCCTGTGTGTGTTTTCTTATTTCAGCAACCTCCCGTTCACCTTTCTGGTCTCTATTATAAATTAGAAAAGCCTCCCCTGCAACTGCAGGACAGAGCAGACCTTCAGGACTCTCCAGGGGTGTGTCCAAAGTTTCAGAGAGTGAAGCCCCCGCAAAATAAGTGAAGCCATCGCTCCTTCTCGCCGTTTCCTCCCTTTCCTCCTTGCCTCTTTCTCCCAGTGGAGAATGGGCAGGAAGTGGCTAGAAGATATTGAACTCAACCAGGAAGAGGGAGCAAGGTTTGACAGTGGGAAGTGAATCAGTATTCACTAAGGACCAATTATGTATACGTCATTTCGTTTAACCTGAAAAACTGCCCAGTTTTTATTATGACCATTTTAGAGACATGAATACTGAGGCTGATAAGTATCGCTCTCAGACCTGCAATTATGTATATGTCATTTCATTTAGCCTGAAAAACAGCCCATTTTTTTATTACGACCCGTTTTAGAGACATGAATACTGAGGCTGAGAAGTATCGCTCTCAGGCCTGGATTTCATAGTCCAGGCTCTTCCCAACCTTGCTGAGGGTTGGGATGGGGGTAGGAGAATATAGTGTGGGTCTAGTCTTTCAAGTAAATCTCACTGTTTTAAGGCCGACATTCAGCCACCGCTAGAGTGTAACAGGTAAAAGCACGGTGGCGTATGGAACCAGGCTGCTTGGGTGCCGATCCTGACCTTACCCTTGTGTGTGTGACCGTGGATGAATTACTTCACTTTTCTATGGATCAGTTAAATAAGGGTAATGATAATACCTATCTCACAGAGCTGTTGTGAGGGCTGAATGAGCTAACAGATACCAAGTACTTAGAACGGGCCTGGCCTGTGTAAGCATTGTCCAAGTGTTTGCTGCAGTTATTATTATTGTGAGTAAAATTTTTTTGCGGGGAAGAACTGGATAATCTGTGCCCCGCACACCTAGATTAGCTCCATTTACTATATAGCAGGTATGCCACATATATTTCTCGAATGGATAACTGAATAGATCTCTCTGCTGCTTCTTCATTTTTCTTCTTCCCCTACTTTCTGTTTTCTAGCAGGAGAAGGGCAGAATTTGGGTGAACGTTGCTCAGTAAAGGCTGAATTGGAATAACTTTTGCTAAACATGGGCACGGGTAGATGTCAGAGAGCTGTATGTAGACTTTTCAATTTATCCTCTTATGGGCAGACATCCTTTAAGATAGTAGCAAGACGATAAACTCCTTGAAGACAGAGAGGGGCCAGTCTTAATTATCGGTATGTCTTAGCACCCAGCACAGGGCTTCAGAGAGAAGGAATTAATGACTCTTCAGGTGTTTGGGGGCTGCCAGGAGGACCCTTGACCAAGCTTTCTGCCCTACCTCGTTTTCTGAGCCCTCTTAAACTTTTACATCCTTGTTCCTGCCTTTGGAAAACCACAAAGCCTCAGGTTGCATTCTGGCTTTCAGAGGTCTCACACCCCCCAACCAGGAGGTCCAATATACCGTCTTTTCCACTCCAATGAGACAGCAGAGGCTTTGAACTGAATCTAACCTGAGTATAAGTTTCAGCTTCACTAGGGACTTGCTACATGACTGTAGTCTATTTCTCCATCAGTGAAAGGAGGATAATATTAACTACTTCGTGGAATTGTGAGGAATTTTCTTAAATGTAAGCAATGTACAGACTTTTGTTTTTTTCAGAGAGGTAAAGTTGCAGAAAAGGACAGTTTATTAGAAAAACTACATTTCAAAGAAGCAGAAGTGGGCCCAGGCAGTAGAGTATGGCTCAAGGACCATTATTAGAAGAGAAAGTACACTCCAAAGAGTTTGGAGCGGGCCAAGCAAAGGAAGCTCAAAAGGCTACAGACCTCTTTCTTTTTTTTTTTTTTTTTTAAGATTTTTATTGGGGAGTTTGGGGATGGGAACAGTGCTGTGCTGGGGAACTGGGGAAAGGGGAACAGACAAGTTGCAGTCCTTTTGTTCTTCAGTCTAGTTGTGGAGGATGTTGCTTCACTGGCCCAAGCTGGCACCATCATTATGCTCTTCCCGGGCGAGGCAGATCAGTCGCCGGCTTCTGGAAGGCTGCTCACTGCGGCTGCTGGCTGCTCACGCTGGCTGCTGGCTGCTCACGCTGGCTGCTGGCTACACACGGTAGCCCATGGCAACCCACTGCCACAGGGGCTGCAGCCTACGCCGCCGCCAGCGACTCATGGCAGCCCAGCTCCAGGTTGAGCTGTTGTTCAGCATCTTAGCTGTAGAGGGCAGTGTCACTGGCCCTCATATGTGGGATCCGAACCGGGGCCCTCTGGCGTCCCAAGCCAGCTCTTAACCAACGTGCCACTCGGCCGGCCCTACAGACCTTTTTTTAATGGAAAATTAATTCTTTTGAAGCCTCAGGGCTTGCCAAAATTAATTTTATTATAATGTTACTTAAATACATACAAACATAAAATTCTAGCTATAAATTAATGTCTTTATGCAACCCAAACAAAATTACAAATTAAATGCAGATAAAACTGTAACATTAATAAAATACAAATTAACAACTTTAATGCAACAGATAATGTTTTGCTGAAATTAAATCGCTGATGTTGGGTTTAATGGGTGTTAAATGTTTTACTTGTCAACTTGAGTCTTTTGATTTTCATATGAAACATCAGATTACCATATTATTTGTCCTTTTAAATAATGAATGTATTTTTAACTGCTAGTCGATTCCTTTTAATAGGACAGTTGATTTATAGTGCATCTTCCCCAAATTGTGAATGTTCTTTACTTGAACATTCTCTGGGATGACCGGTTTATGCCAGTTTGCCCAGCACTTTCCCTGTTTCAGAACTGGAAGTCTTACATCCGAGAGCACCCCCTCAGTCCTGGGTGAACCAGGATGATAAGGGCACCTTCCTTTCTGAGGTCAGTTGGTCTGTTGCGCAGGTCTGCTGTGTGTGCACAGTGTGACTGGGGCACTGCAGAGCGTAAATTATTCAGGCATCAGCGAGCCTGCTCCTCTCTGTTCAGACATCTGTGAGCCTTGTGCCTACTTTTCCCGTCACTCTTCTCTAGTCAGCAAACTTATGCAACTTGCAGTGATGTCCTTCGGTCTTCAGTAGGCCTGTTAGTGATGTTAACCAGCTCTAGCTGCTGGAACTCCCCCCCCACCCCCCACCCCAGTCTCACCAGCTTAATCCCACAGTTGGCAAACTGCTCTAAAGAGCCAGGTAATAAATATTTTAGGGGCCATCCAGTCTCTGTAACTCAGCTCTGCCGTAGTAGCACAGAGGTAGCCATAGACAATGCATAAATGAATGGGCGTGGGCCAGATCTGTCCAGCCTGGCTTATACTGATAGGTTTGTTTCTATATGGGTCTGATGAGGGGCAGGTGGCTGGCTGTCCTGGATATTTTTCCTCTCAGTGGTGCCTCAGAGCACCTCCACCTGAGTGGAGATGGGGAACATGGAAGACTGGGAGTGGCCTATATCTATACCTGCGTATCACTTATATAAGTTACTGTGTATACAGTTGACCCTTGAACAACGCAGGGGTTGGGGCTCTGACCCGACCCCCTGTGCAGTCAGAAGTCTGTGTGTAACTATGACTCCCCCAAAACTTAACTACTAATTACCTACTGTTAGCCTGACCACTAACGTAAACAGTTAACACATATTTTGTATTTTATGTGTCTTATATACTGTATTCTTACAATAAAGTAAACTAGAGAGAGAAAAGGAAATGTTATTAAGGAAATCATAAGGAAAATACATTTATAGTACTGTACATAATTATTGGGGAAAAAATGTGTATAAGTAGATCTGTGCAGTTCAAACCCATGTTCAAATGTCAACTGTACATCAGTATACATAGTTTTGCTTTTCAGTGAAAATCATGATTTTCATTGAGCTAAATACATATGTATGATTTATATATATTGGGTTGTCGGAAAAGTCATGACGTATTTTTTCTATGTTTTTCGTTGCAAAAATGCGTCATGACTTTTCCAGCAACCCAATATATATATAATATATATGCTTTTCATTGAACTAAATGTATATGTATATGTGTGTATATATGTGTATACATGTATAGCATGTGTATGATTTTTATTGAACTAAAAGCAAAAGTTTTTAATTCTGAAACTTAGCCTGTGAATTCATCCGTTGACTGGAGGCCTTTGCACCTCAGGTAGGAAACGCTGCTGTGAGGAAATTAGTGCAGACCGTGGTATGTAGGAAGTATTGCATAGTTGCTATTTTTGTTATTTCTGTCAGAGATTTATCAGTTGGAATAATGCATACTAAGGTGTCTGTTTTTATTATACAATTAATACATGTCCATTTTACAAAAGTTGTCAAAGAGCTGTGTTTCTTCATACAAAAGAAAATTTAAAACTTCTCTTTGTTCGTTCATGCAAAGAAAATGTTATTATATAATTATTTACATTTTAAAAGAGGAGCAAGTTAAGTTAAATGAATTCCTAATTGGAAAAGTGTTCTGTGTAAAGGAACGTGGAGCTGGGTGCCTTTTTGGATGTTCTCCCCTCCTGGTCCTTGGGCCCAGGAATCCCCTAGAAATAGAACTGTTGTTTGGGGAAAGAGAATGGATTACTCTTAACTACTTGCAAATTAGGAGCCTGCTAATGGAAACCGCCTCCTTCCCCAGAGCAGCAAGTGGGTTTCCAAGATATCCTTTATTCTTGATGGATTCTGGACAGAGCAAGTCACTTTATAAACAGGAGTCCCTAAGTTGTTGACTGCTATGTACTCTGAGCTTTAAGGGAAGAAAAGTCAAAACCAGTAAAATGGGCAGAATCCCCCTGGATCAGAAGTCAGTAAGAGCAGTTAAACTGCCCTCCTGTATATGTGTTTGACTTAAAATGTGTCAGGTAGACATGGGAAAGGAACTGTTCTAACCAAGACTACAGAATCCAGTTAGGATTTTGCTGTTTGGGAAAGAAACCATCGGCCTAGGCAGTGGAGAGCCCTGCACCACAAGCTGGGCTGCCTGGGGCTCTGTGGCCCCGAGGGCTCCCCGAGATTGTGGGCTCCTCTTGGCTCTGCATCAAGGGGAAGGCTGGGGGACTTTTAAAAGAGGCATGCCCTGGATTCATTGTTCTTTCCTGTACAAGCGCTTTTCAAAAGGGTAAAGAGTTTTAGTGGACCTTCCTGACTAGATATCTCCACAGCCCACCCCAAGCGACCAGACCGTTATGAAAGGATATCATTAGTCTGAAGCCTCTCCTACTCTTATGTGACATCGCCTTTTTTGGAGAGTAGAAAAGACCAAAAAAGGAAATAAGCATTTTTGCATCCCCACTCAGTTTAGCACCCTTAGTAGCCATTGTCTCATTTATTCCTTATAAGCAACTTATTTTTTAATATACAGACTGTCGCCGACTTACGATGGTTTGACTTAAAATTTTTCGACTTTATGCTAGTGTGAAGCAATACGCATCCAGTAGAAACAATACTTTGATTTTGAGTGTTGGTCTTTTCCTGGCTAGTGATATGTGGTATGATACCCTCTCATGAGGCTGGGTAGTGGCTGTGAGCTGCAGCTCCCAGTCGGGCAGTCAGTCACGAGGGTAAACAACCAGTACTCTGCTGCGTACTGTGCTGCCAGCGTTTTGGGGGGCACGTTTTGAGCACATCTAAGGTAGGCTGAGCTAAGCTATGATGTTCAGTAGATTAGGTGTATTTAATGCATTTTTTTACTTAGGATATTTTCAACTTACGAAGGGTTTATCGGTACGTAACCCCATCATAAGTTGAGGAGCATCTGTATAACCTGAGGATCAGAGACAGGTAGTTTTATACCCAAGGTCATACAGTTTGGTAACGGACAGAGCTAAAATAGCATAAGGAATAAAAAAGAGGGTGACTGTGTTCCTTGTAACCAGGCCTGACGATACGGGTATAAATTTTCCTAGTTAGTTATTATTTGCTCAAGTCATAGAGGACCAACTGTGTGTTGTTTCTTTTCATTCTGTTGTATTAGCAAACATTTTCATTGTCCAGATTGTCCTCGTGTATGTAAATGTAACATATGCAGCCTGTTTAATTTTGTATTTGTAAATCTGACTTGATTTCCTTTTTGGCAACAGCTACTGTCTAGAGAAAAGAAAAGATTTTTCTTTGTCTCTTTAAAGTGGCAGAAATCCTGGAGCAAGTAATAAAGATGGAAAGCATTAATTACATACTTCTAAGAATTTAAAGGTCAGACAAGCTAAATATGTATGTTTTGCTCGCTGGAATGCCTGTCTGTTGAAAGTGTGCCAAGATCCAGTTCGTTCCTCCAGTAACAGCATACATTTCAGATAGCCATCAACTTACTCTGGTATCCAAAAATTACACCAGATTGCTGCTTTAGCTGCTATATATCTTAAAAGTTTAGGACTCACATTTCTGACATTAATGTGATTTGTTTCGTAATCTACCCCCTTTGGCCATGTTTACTTACTGTGTCTCATTTTGATTTCCTCTGTTCTCCCCTCAGCCGATGTTGGAGTCTGTCAGCTGCTGCTATGTACATGTCAGGCTAGTGACTTGTAATGTTTATTAATACAATGTCAGTCTTGCTGTTGAAAAAACTGTGATGCTTCTCAGAAGGTTGCGATAGAACGAAGCGTTTGATTTCCAGATCCTGTCTGCACTGCATGGCGAATACATTCTCAGATGTTATGCAGTTCACTGACCTGACAGTTATGGAACTCCGCCTGGGACCCCATTTCAGCAGGACATATTTGAACAGAAACAGTTTGCAAAACTTTACACACTTAAACTCCTGCCAAGGCAAACTGTTAGCCACTTGAGTTTGTTATAAATACCCAGCGGCAGTGGTTGGAAGTAGCCCACGGTGTGTTTTATATTCTGACTGAATGTGAATGTCTTTGCGGTTATATAGAGTAGTAAATAATTGAGTTTGATTAGGGAGAGGGACCTCATTATCCCCCACCTGTGCCCAGCTGGAAGGGGAGGGTCGAAATGAAGCCATTAGCTGTCTCTCTTACTGGCATCTCAAAGAGCTCAAATACATCTGTGTCTTATTTTCTTTTCTGGCACAATCAGTCGAGCAAGCTAAGCAGGCATGACCAGATTTGGCAAGTCCCAAGGACTCTGGCAAAGATACACAAGGAGAAGGCGGAGGGCAGTCATTTTGGCTTCTCACTGCCCATTAGTCTAGCGAGTTATGTTTTTGGAAAATGTCTGTTTTGAAAAAGAGTACTTTGTCCAATGTCAAACGTCGCATACTCATACAATACGCTTTGATCTTTAAAAAAAAATTTTGTCAGTGCAAGGGGAAACAAAATGTGGCGTTCACACCAGTGTAAACTCTCTTTATGGATAAAGTAATACCCAGAGGACTTGCTTGAAAGCAGGCATACTACAGTTATTGCAGGGCTTTCTCTTGCTCACATATTTTCATTTTCGACCTCGAAGTGCTGGAGGAGGCACACGTGTGGAATGGGGACCAGAAAGGTGTCTTCATCACTGTCATGAACTGGTCAGGACTGGAGCACCGAGTGCTACTCTTGGCAGCCTTTTCCCATTTCCACAAACTGACACTGGCTCATGAAACCATGACATTCTCCAAGGGTTTTTACACAGGGATCTTGTAAGTCATGTGATTAGTCTAAGAGTTGGGGCATCTATGATCAAACTGACTTTGTTACAGTGGAAGTTGAACCTTTTCCATAGATTGGGTCAATGGTTCCGATCTGAAGGGTGTGCTCTCTGGGAGTCTCTTCTTCCCCTGAGTCCCCAACACTCCCTTCTGGGCTAGAGAGGGATTAAAACTCAGGCTTTGGAGTCGGGCTGACCTGGGTTTAGGTCCCTGACTCCTCCACTTATTAGCTGTGAAACTCCAGGCAAGTGTCCTAACCCTGCCAAACCTTAATTTCCTCCATTATGCAATGGGCCTGATGACAGCACCTGCCTTTTCTGGGAGGATTAAATGAACAAAGTAAATGTTGACTGTTGTCATTGTCTCATCATTATGTATCACTTCTTTGTTCATATGAAGAAAAGCGCATAGTTGTTATATTGACTACTGCTTATTAAGCATTTATTATATGACAGGCATTATGTTAACTACTTTAGCAGTACTTAGCCCTCACAACCATCTTGCCACCTAATCATTATTACATTTTGTAGATGAGGAAACTGAAAGTTAGATCATATCGCTCACTCGGGGAAGGCAAAGCTGGAACTCCGAAGCAGGCTAGAGCTGGCTATGCTCTGCTGCCTCCTGGTACCGCCACCATCTTTCTGAGTATGATACGGAACCAAACGATGGCGATGCTTGGAGACCTCTCCGCTAAGCAGCTTCTCTCTAACCCCTCACCTCTGCCCGGCTGGGTTAAGTGCACTCTGAGCTGGCCTCCATCTTTGTGTTCATCACACAGAACTAGAATTCTTCGTTTGCTGCTTTTTCTTTCCCACTGGACTGTGCTACTTGGGTTAGGGACCACATTGTTGACTTCTTAATCGACAATAGGATCTTTAATGAATGAGTGACCACAGGTAAATACCCTAATGCCTGCAGCCTCAGTTTCTGTAAAACGGATATAATAATAGTACCTATTTTCGGATTGAATGAGTTAATACAGATTTTAAAAGCTTAATACAGCACCTGGCACATAGCAAGTTCCATAGGTATTAGTTTCTACTATTATTGTTATAATTGTTGGATAATAATATCTCGTACTGTGCACATCAAAAAGCTCTTAGTAAGTCTCATTGACTATGCAGCACCACCATGATTTGGGGCTTCCATCACCCCCCATCCAAAGCCAATGAATTAAGCTGAGGTGGAATATACCTGCTTTCCCAGTTTACACTTTCAGAAAGGAAAACCTGGACAGTGGAGCCCAGAGTGCTCTCATTTGAGCTTTGGGGTGGGGGGCGGGGTGATGCCTAGGTCAGAGGCTGCTTGCTGACAGTGCTCCTGAATGCTGCCACCATGCCCAGCAAATCGCATGTTTTCATGGCCCTGTGTCATCAGTTATAAACAATGAGGGTTGAGATCCATTCCCCCCAAATAAGCAAACTCTGCAGAGGGGCCAGGGGAGAGGGGATGAACCCCTCTTCTCTTGAGATGATGCTGTGGGACAAGGGGAACACGAGAGAGCTAACCTCTGTGAACTCCTTTTATTGCCTGCCAGCCTTAGTGCCTGGTGCTTGGCATTCATTGTCCATCTTATCCTCCTGGCAGTTCTGTAGGGAGGTGGCCTCCTCGTTTCCTGGGTGCAGCTGAGGTTCCCACATGTTAAGGCAACATTTCATTTAGCCATGGAACCAGGATTTGAACCGAAGGGTATTTAACTCCCAGCCCATGGGATTTCCTGTCCAGTATGTTGCCTTCCGACTTGGGTTCTGGGTCCAGCACTCTCCCTATGAACAGAATCTAAGCTTTTCAGATGAAGACCGTGTCCCTACTTCCTCTCTGTCCCCCATCACCTCTAGTTTAACACCCAGTAGAGAAACGCTCCTTGTGTTAGGTTAATGCTGGTCTAAACATTTCCCTCTGGTAACTGAGTGGCTTTGCACTGGGACAGCTGAATTCCTCGAATGAGTAATCTCTTTTTAAAATGCCCATACGTTTTTCAGTGGTTACAAGACTTGACAGGACCTAACTTTGAATTGACTGAAGCACTCCGGGCAGCACTTAGTCAGCTCCCTGAAGTGGCGCTTCATGTTAAACCCATCACAGGCAGCCCCCCAGGGCTGTGGCAGGCAGGGCAGCCGCTTTTGCCCAGTGCCCTTTGAGTGCCCTGCTCTAGCAGCAAACAAGCTGTCTGTCCATCCAATGCATCCATCTGCCTGTTCGCCCATGGGCTAGTCAGCCCCAGCCCTGGTCACAACTCAGAGACTAGAATGCAGTGCCTCCAGGAAAGGAGGCAGGACCAGCTCCCTGTCCGCCTGCGCCAGCATTCCCCCTTAGGTCACGGTCTTCTCAGTCTCAGACCCAATGCCCAACATTACATAAAAGCAGCTTTAAAAGATGTATTTCAATAGACTTTTTAGGAAGCCCATAAAAAAATCCTGGATATAAAGAAATGAGGCATAAAACCCAGAGTGTTTGGAAGTGAAGCTGAAAATTGTGGTAGCCAGGTCTCCATATCCACGCATTCAGTGGGAGCGTTGCTTCCCAGCTGCACCTAGAGGGGCTCTGAGAACCACTTAACATTCTGCACTCTTGTGTTTTAGAAATATTTTACCCTCTTAAGTGCCGTCGACTTGGAGCAACACCCAGAGTTGGCATTCGTCCGGAGGGAGAGGAGTGAGTGGAGTGCGAGAGCGACCTCAGGAAACTTTGATTAGGTCTGGTTGAGCGTGCCGCGCGTGGGTCGTAACCTCGTTCTCCTTTTAATGTGCATGTTTTTACCGAAATGGAGCCCCGGAGTAAGATAGCGCGCACCCGTGAAGGCGCATTCCGAGTGCCGTGCCGCCCCGTGCCTTCACTGTTGTTTTCATTTTCCTCTCATGAACCTTGCTACCCTGGCTTCAGCACGGAGGCTGTAAAGGAAGATGGAGAGCCGAGTTACCTCAGAATGATCACTATCGTTAACATTCACGGGTGGTTCACTTATCATTCCTGACTGCACAGACATGGCAGCCGCTCGGAAGCGTCCGCAGGTGTAGCATGGTGATACATATTACATTGTGCCACAATGGATTTATGTATTCTGTAACAAAAGAAAAGTGTAATGAAAAAATACAGACGGTAATCCTTTATTCCTCCACCGCACAATTTATCAGTAATGCCTGTGGATGATAAGTGCCAGGGATTTCCTCTGCTTGCTTTAACCTTGTCACCCAGGTACGTTTTGGTAAAATGACAGAAAAATACAGACTAGGGATTTTCCTCCGTTCAGAAATCTTTTTAAAAAGGACACTTTTAATTTATGGAAGTTAGTCCAAACACAAGGCCTCCTTTTGAGCTTTTAGTCTGCCTGTGCTGAAAAAGATAAACATACTGGTTTGAAATAATGCTGTCCGCCAGCCGCCGATTAGGAGAGAATGGGAGCAATTTATAAGCAGACTCAAATCTCAAGCAGTTCAGGTGGGACCCAGGTAGAGGGAAGTTCGTGAGATGTAGCCCAGCGCTAGTGTGTGAGTACCCGAGAACTTGTGTTCCCTTTTAGGCCCGCCTCATCCATCGCCCAACATATTGTCACAGATGGAGCGCACACTGACTTCTGAGGAGAAAGCCGGGGAAGGCAGGTCTGAACGCGGATGATTGGCACTTGTTCCAAACACACGCTGGCCTGGTGCCAGAGCAAATACCCCCAAGTTTATAAATGCACAAGGCACTTTACATTTCAGTCCTCTTGCCAAAGTATCACTTACTGCATCGCTCCCTAAATATAGGTTTTAAAAAAGAGCTATTTCTTATTTTGCTTTGATCAGTAAAATAAACTTTTAAAGATTGTTCTGGGATGGGGTCCAGCTTGTGAGGTAAAGAATGGCCAGGGCTCAGGCATGATTCAGTAACAGAGTGTTCAGGAAAATTAGCTTGACAGTTCTCAGGCCTGCTGTTCGATAGCAAGAACTTGACCAAGTTAAAATGGATGATCGTGCTGGCTAGACCAGCGTCGGCTTTTGCTTTTTAACAAATGGAATGTCAAGGATTAAACAGCGAGCCGTGTGGCGAGGAGGGGTGTGGAGATGTCTTTGTATTAGGGAAGCAAATTGGGCCCTTGGTTTGGAGATCGGCCCCCAGCCCCCGTGGAAAGCCAGCCGCCTGGCTGGGCCCAGGCGAGGCTTCGGGCCCCTTCCCAGCCTGTCCTGCCGCTGGGGAGCGTGTCCATGGCTTAGCTTGGGGCTTGGCTTTTCTTTCAGGATTCTTGTCAATACGACGTTCTGCCATGTTTTTTTGGCCACGTTCCCCTTTGAGATTCTTGTGGGGAAATGGGAATGCAACCAAACTCCTTGTGGCAATTCCCATGTTCCATAGTTGGAAACGTGGGTCCCATTTGTTACATGAGCTGCTTGGAATTGGCCCGTTTTGTTCCAGTGCCCAAGCACAGTGAGTAGTGTTTGTGACACTTGGTATTGCAATTAACGGTCTTAGTGAAGTTATAATAAGCCCAGGGATGGGCTCCTGCTTTTAGGGAACTTGTTCCTTACCAGTTTTTTTCTGTCTAGATGAACCTCCCCATAAATATGATGGGCTAGAAGCTTACAAAGCAGTGTTAGTATTTTGTCTTGTAATTATTTATGCATCAGCTAATATTTTGTTTGACTTTTTAGGACTAAGTAGATTAAAACATTCTTACTGAAGTGTACATAGACCTTGTATTTATTTATTTATTTATTTATTTATTTATAAATATATAAACTACATATATGTGTATATATATATATATATATATATATATATATATATATATATATATATGCGGGGGGGGGGTGTTTGTTTTGTTTTGTTTTACCGGCCAGTTAGGAAGAGCTTTTATCTTTTCCTGATTCTAAATTGCTTTGGGCTATCATGTCCCCCCCACATATATACACACAACATGACATTATTCCTCCATGAGCGTTAATATGATGGTAGTGTCTGCCTGCAGTGACACCTACTGACACAAGCCAAGTTGATCGCTCATCAGTCCTTGCTGCAGGGTTTGGCTTGGGAACCAGCACTAGTGACCCACACAGACCAATTAGATTCAATCTGAGATAAATGAGAAAAACCTCCCATAACTCTGACTTCTCTTTCACTTGAAACTGTTCATACGAGAATGCTTGCCTTCCTTTGTCGCTGTCTCTTATTAGAAGGAGGTTTATTTAACCTATTTTCAAATAATTAGCACTTTGATGTACACTTATTAAAACTTTTTGAAACACTGTGAAGACTGCAATAACACCCCTCTGGTTAAATGTTGGTGATGATTTAATATTTGTCTTTTCCTACAGAAATGCTGCTCATGGATTCTCCCTTATTCAGGTGGACAACACAAAGGTCACCATGAAAGAAATCTTGTTAAAGGCAGTGAAGCGAAGAAAAGGATCCCAGAAAATTTCAGGTAGGATAGTTAAATGATACGCCGGCGACAGAAGCTTAACCCTTAGTTCAAAGTGCTTGATGTTTGCGAGTGAGCGAGAAAGAGAGAGAGAGAGAGAGATGGCTGCCTTCAAGATGTTTCAAATACCATTACCAGAAGGCTCAGTTAGCAGGTCTATAGCAAAAAAAAAAGTGATTTTTAAGTTGCCCCAGGGCCCAAGGAAAGGACTGGGTGTGTGGCATATGTGAGAAGAATGTGCTCATATCGATTATGGAAGCTCCATTGTTAGTAATTTATGATAGATTAAGACTAAGCTACTT
>NW_017731353.1:328516-332440 GCF_001890085.2 Hipposideros armiger | reverse complement strand
ATGAAATGGAGGTGTTTTTCTTTATCATCTGTTGAAAGATTGAACCAGAATCATATTAACTTTTTCTTAGCCCTGTGGATTCTTGCCTTTTGATGTGAAAGGCAAAATTTTATTAGTCTGCAGATCCTTTTGAAAAGTTCTTACAAAGTTGTTAATAAGACTGAAGACATTCGTTCCTATTTTTTCCCTTACAAAATTTCACCTAGAATTTGAGAGATGAATGTCAGCTGTGTCGAGTGGGCTTCCTCTTAACATCTCTGTGTCGAGTCACAGACCACAGTATTGCTTGCTAATTTATTCCGTTTCCCAAGACCCCTAGAATGTCACCAGTGAGATAGTCTAGGACTTCTCCACCGTCATGCCTTGAAGTACCGCTTGGAGCAGACGGGGGTTGGAAATATCTACAGGGTGTGGGGTTCTGATCGGAGGGACGGCTGATGACGACATCATTGGAGCCTCAAGCTTTGTCTTCACAAGTCGTATAAAATGTGCATAGTGGTCCATAATATGTTTGTCGTGGTGTTTGTACATTCACTCATCATGTGCTCTCATGCCAGACCTGTGCCTGTCGCAGGGGGACAGTGGTGAGGCAGGTCTCCAAGGCCGTCTCTGAGGAGGACCTTACCTTCTCCAGGGAGAGGAGTTATAAGGAGCTGAGAGAGAGAATAATAAGCTACAAGGGGGCTCAAGATAGAGTGTAGGACCGTCAGGGGACTCCTCCCTGAGAAATTGACGTTTAGACCGTGACCGTCACATTTAAGCCAGGAAGTGTTGGGGAGGGGCAATGGCTATTAAAGCTTACTGTATTTTAGTATAAAAAGAATATTTCTTTGCAGTCAGTTTGCTTCACTCTCTTCCCCCACCTCCGCTTAAAAAACAAACAAAAAACAGTTGTAGTGAAATTGACCCTTGAATTCTTCCCTGTGCTATGTCCCCACGTCTTATCCATTAGCAGGTCCTNGAGAAGAATGTGCTCATATCGATTATGGAAGCTCCATTGTTAGTAATTTATGATAGATTAAGACTAAGCTACTTGTGCTAACTATTAGTTGGTGTAAAGCTGTCTTGAAAACTAAGTCAATCCTAAATTTGAAGCACTGCTTTTAATTTCATGTTTTCACATAATTTCAGCGGGGGAAACGTGGAGTTTCTAGCATTTGGGAGGCAGAATAAAAAGGAAAACATTTTCATTTTTATCAAATGAGGGCAACTGTGAAAAAATTTTTTAAAGATAAATCCCTTGATGTGCAGAAATACTTGTTAATCTCGAATTTCTCATTACCCAACTTTATACAGAAAATAAGCTATGGTATTAGCTGTGATATTTAAAGGATATGAGAAAAAAAGATTGCCAATATTGAGAAATAATTATTTTAAGAAATACTTTAAAAACTTGTCATACCACAGACAACTTGAATATAAATCAGCCTATCTATGACATGTCAAGCATGTTAGCTTTGTAAATAAATGAGTCGTCTTAAACACCTTTGGTTTCATCTTTTGGATGGATAAAAAAGCATTGTTCAGGCTGAAGAAAATAGTTTTGTGTTCTTTTTAAGGGGAGGCATATAATCTGTTCCAGATTTAATTAGCTATCTTCAGATGAAAGCTGAAGTTTTAATAAAAGTTAGAAGAGATAACACAGTGAAGGACACGGATGAGCTGTCTCAAGGCCATATTCCAGGGGAACGATAAGAGCTGTAAAAAATGGCAGAGGAGAGCAATTGAATGGAGCAATGAAAATCTGATTCTCATAAAAGAGAGAGAGAGAGAGAGATGCTGGTAGGGGCGGTTGTAGATGAGACCTGCTAGCGTCTGCAAGCAATTTGGATGCTTGCCAGGAGTCATCGTTCACCCTCGGCTGTGGCGGCTCCGTCCAGATGTGCCAACTGCACGTTTCGGCTTTTGCCAGCTGACTGCGCCGTTTGATAACCAGCTCTCTGGATGCCCATCACTGGCCGCAGAGATAGAATTAAATGATGATGATCTTCCCACAAGTTGGGAGAGGAAACAATGCATATAAATCTTGATTTCATCTCAGCATGAGAAGTCTTTATCCATCATCACTCATAATGAACAAGTCGTTAGCTGGGATGAATGGTGTTCTGGTTTTTCCAAACACCTCTTTTGTTCATTTTTTGGGTGACTTTTATCCATTGCGTGGGGGTCAAACCTCTTTGCATTTAGGGGATGATTGAAGAGGCAGAGACTCTCCTTCCCAGGGGAAAGGAGCTATTTAGGGGTTCTAGGTGCCAAAAATAGCATTTAAACAGCTTCAGATATTTAGAGATATTTAATAAGCATTCATTTTCCTTTAGGATCCTGGTTGTGGGTTTTTTTTCTGGTTTTATCCCTAAATTTTCTTTATATAATAGTGTATTTTAGGACATATTCATTATATTCTAAGACAGCAGTATTCTGAATTGTCCAGAGGAGGTAGAACTAACTTCTTTAACCTTCTTAATGGAAATTCTGCTGTCACAGATTTTTTGGACCATGAAACCTCTGTGAACTTACTGGGATCCCGCTGAACCAGTGTCTTTCCCTCTGTCTCCAGCCATCTCTGTCCAATTGAATGCCTATTTATCTGTGTCCGTCTCCAGCAACCACGTTTATCATACACACATTTATTTGTTCACCTTTGTGTACACATCCCTGCCATTTCCATCAGAGTCATTGCCGTATGCTTGGCAAAGAGTTAGGACTCGTTATCCGAAAAACAGTGATCTGCATTATTTATTCCTTTTCATGCTAGCGAAGTCGATTGAGATTGATGCATTTACATAAATTACTGTCCATTTTCTTAATCCAAAAAGCTTTTTAAAATAAGCAGCTCTTTCTGTCGCTTTATTAAGTCTGGTCTCATGAAGTAGAAGGGAGCTCCAGTTTGGCGAAGAGGTTTGTTTAAGGTTAGCTTGGTAAAGGCAGGGTATGTTTTGTGTTTTTGAACTTTGTATTGTGGAGTGGACCTGTTTTGGAAGGTGATTAATGAAAAGAGGAAAATCCTCTTGTCATAGAGAGAAACACAAGTACATTTGCTTTAAAAAAAAAAAAAAGTCTATTAGTTCTCACAGTTGGCTGTGAAATACTTTATTACTTACCCATTATGACACATGAACTTAGTCACAAACTTGGCGAGAGATGCTAGGTTAGAGACGCTCATGCTGTACTTCCTGAGCCTCTGCCACAGCGACCTGCTCAGTTTTTGCAAGAAGGTGCCTGCCACCCCCACATCAGGGATAGAATTAGCACGCTCAGCCCTTCAGACAGCTTTCACCTGTTTGAGTGCAAAACACAGGTCCTTTTGCTACTCCTTCTGAACTTAAGGGAAAGGGGAGAAACACCACTTGAGATTAAACGTGTGCCACGCAGAGTTGAGAGTTCTCCTATGTGTTCATTAGAGGTTAGTTCTAAGGGTATTAGAACAAGATTTCAGAAAGCCTTTGGTAGGCTGACGGTGAACTTCTATTGCTTACCCACAAACCTTTAACTTCTCTCATCTTTCTTCCGGATTGACAGCTCTCCATTTAATAATAATAATAAATTGAGAATCACTTCTTTATTAAATCAAGATGGGGGCTTAGTGACTGTCCTAATGTTTAAATACTCTGTTGCCTTTCCCTCTGGCACTCTTCTCCACAATTTTCATTTATAAAAAATCAGAAGGTGATAGATATTTGAGCAAAAGAATTCTTCTTTGTTTAGGTAAATAGCTTTCTCAATGGAAACCCTTAGGGTTTTAAACTATTTTCGCTTTTTATGGATAGAATATCATTATAGACACTTGTAACTGATCTAAAAGTTCGACTTGCATTATTTGTAATTATTTCATCAAGTCATAACTCTTCATGAACACTGCAGGGTTTTTACTATTAATATTCATGTGCTGAACTACAGTAATCTTTTCACAGTGTGTTCCAGTCC
>NW_017731353.1:321780-324726 GCF_001890085.2 Hipposideros armiger | reverse complement strand
GTATAGAGCAGAGCACATTAAAGATGGCATTGCAGCCAACTATTTTATCCAGAAAGCCTGGAAATTTAGAGAATTTATGTCAAGCAAAAATCTTTTGGAACCACTTTAGAGACCCAATTATTTTAGAAGGGTGTTATGAGCTCTCGCAACCGCCACATCAGAAAAACTTGAAATATATCATTCGCCAAAACTACATTTGACCAGCATTTACTCTTCCCGCTAGTCACTAATCTTTCAGAGATTCCTTTTTCATCACGAAATCTATTCATTCACTCCATCTGGGGCAGTCACCAGAATGGATTAGATTAAGAAAAAGCAGAATGAAGAGAAAAGACATAGCCTCCTGAGAGGTTATGTGGTGGTGGTACAGTAGGCACACACATTGTGGAGTCAGAGGGCTTTTCCCTGGGTCTCTTGGGGACGGTTCTAGAGCACCATTAATTTAATAACAGCTTTCCAGAAGGGGCAAAGTGCAACACTGCTGCATTAAAAGGTTCAGATTGATTGTAAGCTGTATCCTGATTTTAGAAATGTTAAAAAATGAAAGAAATGTATCTTAGAATAAGAAACTATGTTACCTGAATGTGTAATCATATATTTACCTCCCTGAGCCTTACTTTTCTCAGCTGTCACATGGGAGAGTTTGAGAGAGGATGGGTCAAGGACTCTACGAAAGGGCCACATGTGCTCTAAAGCTCTGTCTGGCTCTGAGGCGCCCTGTGTAGTTCAGCAGTCACCGTCCAGTGCTGCTTCTCTGTGCCAGCCGCTGTTCTAGAAATCAGGTAAAAAACCCACTGAGAAAACAGAAGAGGAGGCAGTGGAATATGGTAAATTCACAAGTAGAAAGAAGCATGTACGCTGCTAAAGCAGCTCAAATAAGGGAGTACTTAAAACTACTGGTTTTTTTCACAGGCAGGGGCCTGTGAAAGATGCTCTGGATTGGAGTAAGTGATTTTTTTGACAGCTATTTGAAGACTAATTAGAACCTTGCAAGATGGGCAAGTGAGAAGAACATTCCAGACAGAGATGTTTTGAGATATAGTCACAAAACAGACATTCCAAATTATTGGAGCAGGGACAGGGCAGAGGGTGAGCTGCAGAAGGTAGGCAGGGCCAGATCTGACCAGGCCAGGCCTGACAATATACTGAGAATTAAAAGAGGTGCATCTGTTCACGGGGGGTGGGGGAGCCTACTATGCAAGAAGCACTGTGTAGGCACTAGGGCGTTTGTATCATAGAAGCCAAGGAATGGTCCTTCCCTCGACACGTAACCATTCAGTTGGGGAGACAGCCAAATAGGCTGTTGCAATACCATGCACGTGATGAGTGGAAGTAAGTATAGAGCTTGGGTGCACAGTGGGGTTGGGGGGAGCCCCAATCCAGTCTTAGGGACTCACGGAGGACTATCCTGGGCAAATTAGCTGGCTGAGACCCGAAAAGGAGCAAAAACTGGCCCGGTGAAGAGAGATGGGAAGGAGCGGTCAGGCTGAAGGAACGGAGAGAGCGCGATGCTTCCGGGAAACCGCAGGTTGCTCTGTATGATCAACTCGCAGAGTCGGAGTTGGGAGGGTGGCCGAGTGATGAGGCCGAAGTGGTCACTTGAGACCAGATCATGTTTGTAAACTGTTGAATTTGAACTTTATTCCGACCGCAGAGGAGAGCTACATAGTCGTAATTTTGTTTTTAGAAAATGCCTTCTGTGTTAAAAAATGGATTAGAGGACATAAACAGGAGGCAGAGACCACCGGTCAGGAGGCTGTGGGAGGACCTGTGGGTCCCGGACTGAGGTGTGGGAAGTGGGGGGTGCGCAGGCCAGGAGACGGGTGGGCACCATGGTAAATAAAGTCTGATTTCGTATTAGAGCTAAATGCACAGTTTTGGGGGGAATTGAAACAACTCGGAGCTGCCACCAGTTCCCCCAGTGTTAATATTAAAACAAGGTGCAGGTAAAAGGCTTTTAAAGATTTTTTATTATTTTTTTTAATAAATACTTGTTGGGGAAAAGTCAAATATTTTGGAGGTATGTGAAGTAAAAAGTTAAGGTTTCCTCTTTCTTTGGTGTCAATCTTTTTTTTTTTTAAGTTCACATACAGATATACATACAGACTGTAAGTTTTGTGAGCCAGGACCCTGTTTTTTTGGGGGGGGTTTGTTGCTGTTTTTTTAAAATCACTATATAGCCAGCATCTAGGAGCATGCCTGTGAAAACAGAGGACACTCCATAAATGTTTGTTAAATGAACTAATGAAAAAGGTATCTGCAAAAGGTTTTTTTAAATGATACCATACAAGAAATATGATTTTGCATTTTTTTACTCAATATGTCATAAACATTCTATATTAGACCACTGCATTTTTAGTTTTCTAATTAAATTTAACTGAGTTCTCTATTGAGGGACATTTAGATTTCAGTTATTTCCAAATTTTCATTGTTACACAAACATACAGTGAACAATCTTGTAGGACTATTCATTGCACATTTGTGCTGGGTTTTAAATACGGGATTGCTTGTCAGAGTGTGTTTATTTAAAATGTTGAAAATAACAAATTGCCCTTCGAAAAGTGTATACCCATTCTTTGACACTTGATTATATGACAGCGCCTTTTTCCCCACCACTTATCAACACTGATGTTGTCAATCTTTAATTTTTGTCAAACTGGTGGTTATTGGCTAATATCTAGTTTTGCTTTGCATTTCTGAGTTTTTAGTGTATTTAAACTTTGTTAAATGTTTTTATAGGCCATTTTCTTAAGTCAATCAGTTGTTTGAGTGGGAAGAGGGATTGAGAGGAAGTTTAATTTCAGAAAACTGTTTTTAAGACGTGCCCTGTAGTTTAGAATACAGTTCTCCCCACCTCACCTCCTCCTTTCCTGCTGAAGCGCACGCGCGCGCGCTCGTGTGTGTGTGTGTGTGTGTGTGTGTGTGTGTGTGTGTGTGTGTGTGTGT
>NW_017731353.1:293503-321759 GCF_001890085.2 Hipposideros armiger | reverse complement strand
CACCACCACCACCCCAGTATGTAAGAAAGGCCAGGCCATTTCACTTGTTTGCCCACTGGCCCCTCGTTCACCAGCAGAGCTTTGTTTATGTCTGCAGAGAGCCAGCTGGCATGCACTAGATTCCAATTCACCTCATTTGAGACCTTATGTTGTTACCTGCTTGCTTTGTCATTGGAACTAGTTTAAAAAACAGATTTTCTGTTAAGCGGTTTATTTTAGTCTGGGACATGTATATAGCACTTAGAAAAATGCATCATAAAAGCTGGATATCAGAAATGTAGACCAAAAAGTTGTCGCCCCTTAACAGGCTTATTTTGGGGAGGCACATCTAAGGGCACGTCTGGCAGCATTATGAACAGCACTGGCACCAAGGGTAACGGCAGGGGGCTAATGGGGACCCTGCATCATTCCTTGCCATGTGCCTAGTGAGTCCACTCCTAGAAGTTTCTGGGAATGGTAGCAAGTGGGGATAAGGCTGCAACCAACAATCAGTGTCACAAAGTGGGGATGACTAATCTGCTGAGGAGACCGTTGAGACAGATGTTTAATTAGCTGAAGTCAGAGTGGATAAATTGGGAGAGGACTGCCTATGCAGAGACGGTGCCTTTTCCCCTCATCTCTCATTTCATTTTTTTTTTTTTTTGTCCTTACTGCTTTCTTTTTGACGGGAACATCCTCAGATTAGGGGGATCTGGGGAGGGGAGTAGAGACAAAGTACCCTTTGGTCACATCTACTGAACACTTCTGTATTCCAGGTATTTTTATATTTAACCTCTACAAAGACTTTGTGAGATGGGCATTATCTCTGTTACGGTTGAGAAGCCTGAAACTGAGCGAGCGAGAGAGAGAGAGAGAGAGAGAGAGAGAGAGAGAGAGAGAGAGAGAGAGGGAGAGAGAGAATTGCGTATGTGTGTGTTGCTAATGAGTAACATAGATGAGATTTGAACCTAGACACCCTGATTCTGGAGCCCAGTGTCTTCCTCCTGTACCACAGCTTCTGCACTTAAAATGTACTGCAGATGCAGGAACTTTCTGGAGTCAAGGTAATAGTCTATATAGTGACAGGAGCTGGTGCACACAGGTGTATGCATTTCTCAAAACTGTCACATGGTACTTGTAAGATTTGTGCACATCACTGCATGTAAATTTTACTCCCCCCTTAAAAGGAGAATCTAAACAAATATTGAACATCAGTTAATGTTAAGCACAATGACATGTTTAGGGGTGAATATATTGATGTCTGCTTCTTTGAAATGCATTTTTCTAAAAAAAATATGGACCAATGTATAGATATGTGAAAAAGCAAATATAGTAAAATATTAAATGTAGGATTTAAGTGTACAGTTCTTTCAACTTTTCTGTGATTTAAAAATGTTCATAATAAAATAGGAAAGAACTTATAAAATTAAAAATATATAATTAGATTCTACTTAATATAAGATTAATATAATTAATATTAACTTCTGAACTTTCAAATATATGTCCTCGTGGCTTCAAAAGCACTAATCTTTATTTCTTTTTGTAGGATGTTTTATCTTTATTACTTCACTTGTTAAATGACATCTCTGAGGTCACAGTTTCTTCCATTGACCTGTGGTTTTAAGTAGCATATATAGTTATGAATATAATAATGATTGTTACCACTTACTGAATATTCAAAATTTGCCAGGCAATCTGCCAAACACTTTTTTATCATCTCATTTAATCCTTAAAACAACTATTTGGATTGGTTGTTATTTTTGTTTTATAAGTGAGAAAACTAAAGGTCAGAGAAGATACAGGATTGTCCAAGGTCACACAGCTGGGAAGTTTGGGAGCTGGGGCTCAAACCCAGATGTATGACGCCAGAGTTCCTGACCACGGGGCTGTGCTTCCTCAGTGGCTAAGCCTCCTGGATTCACAGCTCAGGAGGCAGCTGTACTTTTCTCCCTAGAAAGACAAGTGCACCTGTGTCAGCTGGACGTGGAACATGGTTCAGTAGAAAGGACGCAGGCTCTGGAACCAAACCAGCCCAAGGTCCCCACCCCAGCTGTACCTTTCATACAGGCTGTGAGGTAGGCAAGATATCAAACCTTTCTAACCTCGGTTACCTTTCTGTCAATAACGGAAATAACACCTACCTTGTAGGATTGTTGTTTTGCCTGAATGCATGTAAAACACTTTAATCCATAGTAAGTGCTCGGTGGATATCAGCTGCCTTTATCCCTATTGCCACTGTCCCCTCAGGCACACCGTAAAACCTGGCCTCTTAGGGTTTGAATTACTCCTTTTTCTACTCATACATTGTCTATGCCTTTTGTTTCCCAATGAATTAAGTGTATAGAAGGTTTATACCCTGTGAGAGAACCATCCTTTGAATTGCGTTTGGTCATGGACCTTTACTTTGAACAAGGAGAAAACTAGATCCAGAGAGGCAACTCTAATGACTTTGGACTAAGAAGAAAACGTGTGTATATATAGGCATGGGCTAATGATCACAGTCTCATTCATCATACAGCTTATATCAGCGAGTTTCATTGGCTGTGCCAAGGATTCTAGAGGGGAAGTGGACAAACTACAACTATCTGTAACAAACATGTTTACAAGTGTTTCTAAAAGCCTTAGTATTAACTGTTGAGTAGCTCATAGAGTCTATTGGTTCTTCTCAGAAAACATTTTAAAAAGGAAGTGTAAACACCAACATGATTTTCGAGTGAGTGATCACGGAAGTTGCGGAGAGGTTGGAGCACTGCGTCTGCCCATCACATCCCTCCATGCGGAGTATCGATCTCCGCCAGAGGAAGCAGAAGGCCCCCTTTCTTCAGGCGGCCATTCGTGTGTTCATCTTGTTAGTAGGTGTAAGGAAAACTACCTCTACGAAGACAGGTGAGCCACTGTACATGAAGAACCATCACTGTGGAAGAGTTACCCTACGGCAGAGGTCTCCTCCAAGCCCAGCCCAGGGACCAGGGGCGCGAAACGCCCATTCTCACTGCTTCGGAGACCTGACACCGGACCCAGTCTTCCTCCATAAGCAACTTAAAAGGCAGCTTTCACAATTGCAATACCAACTTTTCATAGTGAATTTTGCCTTTTTGAGTAAGTTACGAATACCAGTACTGTACTTTCTGCAACAGCTTTAAATACAAGAAAAAAAGAAGAAGAAAAGTAGCTCATCAGAGAGGGTATTTCTTTTTCTGCCCTGTAATGATGCCCAGAGACAAAGATGACTGATATCAGGAAAAGGCCCTGGAGCGGCCCTGTGAGGCGGCCTGTGGAAAGACCCTACAGCAGCCACTTCTCCTGTTACCTCGCTGCTGACCACAGCAGGGCAGTCAGCAAGGTATATAGATTCTACTGTGCCGTCGAACCAGTTTTTCAAACAGATAGTCAGTGAGATGTGATCACAGCCCAAGTGCTACAAACATACGAGGTGGTCTATTGGAACTTCTCAGCCTTCCCCCAGACTGTTACCACATAGTCATAGAAAGGTCATAACAAAACCCCAGCTTTCCTTTAAAAAAATTTTTTTGCACACTGCATTTAATAGAACAGTGTGAATTAAGATAAAGTTAAGACAAAGTGTGATTTAAGGGTAAAAAATCCCGAGAGTCATGCAGCTCTCTCAAGCACAGAGTGTCCAAAACCAAACTCATCACTCAATAAATATTTATGGACTCGCTACTACGTTCCAGGCAGTGAATAAAGATGACAGGGCCTGTTCCAAGAGAGCTTTAATTCTCGTGGGGGAGGGAGCCAATAAAAAGTAAACATACCAACAAGATACATTTGCTAGGCATTCTCACTCCCAGCTCTTAGTCCATTTTCTGACAAAAGGACTTTTGTGAGTCCCCAGTTGTGGGAGTTCCCCTCTGAAGGGAGGTCCTCTGGCCCAGGATCAGCATTACCTCAGCCTTCCCACTTCAGCCTCCCCTGAGTGACTACCAGCACCGCTCCCTGATGCAGGAGAAGCGGACAGGGCAGCAGTGGTGGGTGAACTCATGAGCAGTGCGTGACTCCATCTGGATCCACAGTGGAAATGAACACATTGTGGACCGGTAATGCAGATTTGCGTCTATATTTAAATGCCCCGTCCTGAATGTGTTAAGAGGCACGGGCCATACATTATCTCAGCCATTGAAGCTACTCAGCCTTGCATCAGAGGCACCATGGGCCTGCCCTAGGAAGTTCCTGATGCATTGATCTTGCTAGATGTTGTGAGTACGTTACCAAGGAGAAGGATGAGAACCTTCCCTTGGGAGAGGTTCGGGGCAGGGGTTGAGCTTTCATTTGAGGAAGATGAAAGCCCCTCGTGGAGAAGAACAGGCTTAATTTTGTTTGCCAGCACTGTAGCTGGCCCAGAGTTGGTGGCTCCCCCGTGTTGTGGAATGAACTAAGGAGAAGCAGTGAAAGCCTGTCCGCGGCCCACAGCTGCTCCGCTCCCTGCCAGCCCAGGCCCAAGGCCTCCCACTTTCTAGGCAGGAAGAGATTTGCAGTACTGTGATTATTGGAGATCAAACTTCCTCTGAGAATTAAATCATCGAATGAAAATGTAAATGTCTTAAAAATGAAACGCAGTGCACATCAGTTGAAATGAGTTGCCTCCCAGGTTCCCTTAATGACATGAATCTCTAATGAATCTGTGGGGAGCCAGAGGAGTACACCAAAAACAGACATTTTAAGCATTGATAATCAAGTATGGGTGCCCAGCAGGAGGAAGCTACTGCACACGCTGTATTAGAGAAAAAAGAAAATTAAAGCAAACTCACTTCCCAAAGTGGGGGGAGGCGGGGGAGGGAATGAAAGAGAGGGAGAGAGACCACATACTAAATCTTTCCCTTCCATAGTGGAAGGTAATAGATACTCTGATATGGATAATAATTTTTAAAACAGCTGAATAGGAATGCTAATAAAAATATGAAGTTGAGTCCCAGAAGAAATAGCCAAAACATTTAAGCTAATTGCCTGTTAGATAGAAGGGACTCTGGGATGACTCAGGAATTAACCGGTTTTCATTATAGGACCAGTAGGATGATTTACTTTTAAAACGATATACACATCTTACTTTGATAAAAGTAAAATTCGTTTTTAAAATTTGTAAAAAGAAGACAGCTTGCTTTCAAATTCTAGAGCTTGGAAATAACTTTTCTTTCCCTTAGTTACATGGACTTTGGAAACTTCCTTTCTCCTAAAAGCCACAGTCAAGTTCATTGTGTTGGATGTCACTTTTCTGTGAGAACATCGTTATTAAATAGTTACTTTCCATTATAAACATTTCAAACCTTGTAAGAACAAAATGTTATGAGTAAAAGCATTATATTGTGGTTTTTGCCAGCGTTTTGTCTCTGTGACCTGTATTTTCTGCAGGTTAAAATAAAGTACAAGCTATTAGCTGAGTAGTCCGTCCTATTCTAAGGATGACTAATATCTCAGATATAAATGAAAACAGCTGCTTTTCCATAACATTAGAGTCCCCAACAGCTGTCATGTGTACATTTTGACATTCTTTTTTTTTCTTCTTTTTTAAATTAGGACAAAAATTAGTTTACTGAATCTACTAATCCAGTTAAGTATATTATCGAACTTCTGTGGAGAGGCAGAGGAGAAGGTCGTAGAAAAGCCCGTTGTGCTAGAAGGTAACTGTCCCAAAAGTCTTGAACTTACTTAAAACGAACACCCTGTGATGAGACCCTTCTGTGCCAAGAACAAACAGGAGGTCTGTAAGGGCCTGGCGGTGGCTGCCACACCAGTGCCGCCTCTGCCAGTGAGCCCAGGCCCCGGCTGACAGCCACTGTGCTCTTTCCCACTGTGGGGTGCCGCTGCATTGTCTCCCCAAAGCCTGCATCAGTGCTCTCTCCTCTTCTGCAGCCCTTAGACGATTTATTTCAGGGATGGCTGTCGTGGACCAGAAGAGCATACTTCCTCTATTGGCTTAAAGCTCTCACTACCCCTACTAACTGGTGACATTGGTCAGAGCATTCTAAATAAGGCCACAACTCCCTCACAGGCTGCTGGGTGGTAGCCTTATCTTTGGAGCTTAATATCTGGGCTCTAGAAACCTCCCGGGTTCCAGTCTTGCTCCTGTTACTCGTTCTAGCTCTTTGGTGACTTTCTTGGCCTGTCTAAACTTCAGTTTCCTCATCTATAAATGAGAATAATAATATCTTCTTCATAGCCTTCTTGTAAGAATTAAACAGAAATCCATGTCAAACACCAGGCACTTAGCCTTATTATTTTCTTAATAAGTGTTACTTCTGTCCCCTCCCTTCGGTTTCACTGTTACGAGACCCAGTCATACTCACAATTTTGTGATATAACACTTTTTTATGAGTGGACTGCTTTGAGTCATGGTTCAGCAGAGACTAGCTGCTAAGGAACCCAGCTCAAATTTAGCCCACATTAGATGGCGGCCCAGAATGTGTGCATCTGTCTGCCCAGCTGCTCATTTGAGCTTTTCCAGGGGTCTGAGGCCCCTTGTCAGAGCAGCAAAGCGTCAGCAAGAACATAGGTGTGTACATGTAGGAATGACCTAGCATTCTCTGGAACACTCTACATCTGGGGCTCGATGTGCAGAAGGGTTAAAAGCTGGGGAAACTTGTGTCATAAATTCTCTCTTCAGCAGGACTTCCCAGTGAACATCTGACATTAGCAGGAGGAAATGCTGATTGGCCTCAGAGTCAGCTGAAGGAGACAGGAGCTGCAGTGGAAGCTGCTGGATTTACTGTTATTAGCAAGGCAAATGGAAAGCAGCAGGGCAGCCCAGCTCCCAGATAATAGATCTAACCAGAGGGAAAACTCCCGGAAAGGAAAATGGCTGGCAGACACAGCTCCTCTGCCTCCTCTGCGACCGTTCTTGCCATTCCTTTTACCTTTTTGTTTTGTGTGCTTAGCGCAAGGAGAAGCGTGTTTTAACATCTTACGTTATAAGCCGCAATGGGCTTCAAATGAAACAAGATGTATCATTTAGCGTCTTATCTCTGTTTGATAGATTCAGAGTTAAACATGGTAAAATGTGCAAAATTGTGATAAATAATTGCTATTTATTGAGTACTATATTATGTGCTAAACTAAGTGCTTTACATGTGTTATCTCATTTAAATCTGTAAAACAACCTCATGAGTTAAAAATCAGCGTCATCCCCCAACTTGGAGATAAGAAAACAATGCTTAGAGCACTGAGCTAATTTCCCAAGGTCGTAAGGCTTGATGGAGCTGGGGTTTGAATCCTGCCATTAAGCGCTTACCAATCTAGTGGACGGTATTGAGGCAGGAGCCCAAATGGCTGTTACGGGGCCACGCAGGGTACTGGCAATAAGAAAACCACTAACGGAGGTTTGCGTCCTGACTCGAAACACAGCCCTAGCTGGTACAGTGGTGGTTAGAAGGAAGATGGACAGAGAGGAGCTGGCTGATTTGGCAGGTGGAGCCAGTCTCTGAAGGGTCTCAGCACCCAAAACAGGAAGCAGGACAGATGGGCATTTGACACCCGAGGACCCCACAGACTGAGGAGGAACGATAATTCCTGGCAGCAAGGACCAGGGAAGCAGATGAGGCTCAGCATCCAAGGGACAGCAGTAGAGAGAGCCGTGTCCTGACCGGCAGGTCACGAAGGCAACAAGTGAGCAAAAATCCATTGTCAAAATTAATTTCTAGGAAAAAAATCCCTTAAAAATGCTCATCAGAGGCCAACAGACTATGGTTTTTCTCATTAAATCCAACACAGCTAGCATTTTTCTCTAGCATTAGAACAGATGAAAACTAAAAATACATATCTTAAATGCTAAAACCAAACTTGGTACAGAAAGACTGTAAGAGGAGCTAGAAAGCCGAGACACCGCCATCCACCCAATTAATCATGAGTCACTCATCAGACATTTACCAAGTTCCATAGCTGGAAAGATGAATAAGACTTCCTGCCTCTCGCTCACTCTCTTGGGGTTCATTGAGTCACCGCGAGTCATGGCAGGTGGAATTCTCCAAGCTGCTTAAATTTGTTCTCTTGATCAAGTCTCCCCTCAATTTCCCCCTCCTTTTTATCAAGCAAGTGTAGGTGGATTCAGATAAATTAAATGTATAATTTATGTACGAGGAGACTGAGGCAGGTGGATGGCATACCGGGGTGGGCAGGATTTTCAGGGTGTCACTCTGAGAACCTAGCAGGACACCAGGCCTGGGGGCAGGGGGCTGGGCAGGGGCAGGGGCATGAAGGAGACAGAAAGCCAAGGCCAGATTAAAAGAAAGGAAGCCTGGAATGTGGTTGGCCTGAAATTCAGAAATCCTCTTGCTTTGGAGCAGAGCCTGCAGGTGAGGGGAATGCTAAGTGGTGAAACTTCCCCTAGGGTGGGGAAAGGAAGCGAGTCAGCCTGGGAATCAGGTAGGGCCTGAGGCTGGGGGAGGCCCGAGGAAGAAACGCAGCTGCCAAGTGTGACGGAGGCTAAAGGGACTGAGAGGAACCATAAAGGGGTTGTGGTTTTGACCAACTGGAGGAGCCGGCGGTGACATGGAGGAAACCATGCAGTGTACGCACTGAGCAGTGAGGACACCCATTAGGCTGATCACAGAGGACATAGGTGGACAAGAAATTACGGTGGATAGAAGGTCTGGAGAGGAGGTGGCCGTGGGGAAGTTGTGAAAGGAATTTAAGCAATAAATAATAACCTTTAGAGTTTGACTCCAGAGAGCACCAGTGGTGACAATAGGATGAAGAATGGGTGGCTGGAAGCCACGAGACAGGTTGGGAGACCATGACTGTGGGCTGGATGATAAGCGATGCAAGGGAGACTTGTTAAGTGGGTAGAATCTACGGAACTGGGAGCTGACTTCATATCAACAAGCAGGAAGAAAGCTGAGAAGTGGCCCACTCTTGGGAGTGCCTTGTGCTGACTCCCTAGAGGCCAGCGTCAGTCTTCATCATCTTTGCATCTGCAGTGCCTAGTACAGGCGTGGCACGTGGTGGGTTCCCTTAATGTTTGATGAACAACTGAGTTAATTCATCGGGAGACCCAATGGCGTCACTGGAAACCCAGTTACAAGGAGAAGGAAAGGTTGAGCGGTTTATAGTTGAGGCCTTGCCTTCCTCTTTCCGCCATCTTGGGGCCTGTGGACGCCTGCTAGAACGGGACTTCTAAAACGACAAATATGTCCGGAAGGCTGTGGTCCAGGTCCAAGGCCATTGTGCTGGCTGTCTGTGGGGTCTCCGGGACCAGAGAGGGCACACAGCTCTTCTTAAACTGAAGGTGTTTATGCTCAAGATGAAACTGAATTCTATCTGGGCAGGACATGCACTTGTATGTACAAGGCCAAGAACAGCACAGTGGCTCCTGGTGGCAAACCGAACCAAACCAGAGTAACCTGGGGAAAGGTAACTCGTGCTCATGGAAACAGGAGCGTGGTTCGTGCCAAATTCCGAAGCAGCCTTCCTGCTAAGGCTATTGGAACACAGAATCCATGTGATGCTGTACCCCTCAAGGATTTAAACTTAGTGAAAAGTAAATAAAAGTGAAAAATAATTAGTTTGTCTTGTAAAATTTAAAGCAAACATGTGCTTGGGGTTCACTCCGCTCCTGCCAAGGTGGACCCAAGCCGTTCATTGTCAGTGGCACTTCCTGGGAGAGTAGAGGGAAGTCCCAGGGGCCCTGCAGTCTCACCCAGGGCCACTGGCACCCAGCTGTCACTCCTGGTGCCTCACTGAACTTGCTGAGCAGCCTGTCAGGTGCATATAACTCATCCTCATTTGACAGAGGAGGAGGCTGAGATTCGGAGAGGGTGCCGTTTATCCAAGCCTGTCTCTGGCATAAGCAGATTTGAATGGAAGTCCTCGGATTCCAGTGCATCATAACCAAGTCTGATGATTGAAACCATGTGGCCCCAGCTTGCTCTGCATCGACTCGGGTTAGAGTCCCCCTTTTATACAGCTCAGAAAAGGCTGCAGACAAATGAAGTCTCCTTTTTGTTTATTCCTTTTGTTTTTCTGTCCTTAGGTGCTTGTGACTAAATTCACTAATTTCACTGGCTGTCAAGGCCGTGTTAAGGAAAATGGGTTTGAACTGCTGTGGTTTTTGAGGACTGGACTGGATGTCAGAAACCTTTGCCGTCACGGGAAATTCTGTCACTCTGGATTTACTGTGTGTTCCCCACAGCTGAATTCCTCAGCCGCGTGATTTAGCTCCCTAGCTCCCCATCAGCCAGTTCTGGCATTTATTTGAATGCATTACCCCACTGGTTTCCATAAACTATTTTACAATTGTTTAAAATAAATGACTGTTTATTTTCACAAAAGCCATCTGTATTTCTTTACAGAGCAACAGATAACTGTATGTAAAATTTGGTAATGTCACCGTGACTCAAGTTAAGAGAACCAGATTGGGTTGAAAAATTGGATACTGAGGGACAGTGGTAACGGCTTCCATCCTTTCTAACCAGTAATATCTGGATTTGAAGGAGGACAAAAATATTTCTCTTTTACAAGTAATATCAGGCCTCTTTCCTTGGAAGGGAAGTGCTTTCATGGCAGGTTCATGACAGGCTGTTTGCATTCCGCATGGTAGTGAAATGTGTGTCCCCTTCAGCGTTCTCTGCCTGAGATGGTGTGGAAGCGGCTCCTGTCCAGGGCTCACAGCCTTCTCCAAGTTTTGAAGTTTTGGGTTGTCCATGCTTTACCGCTTCTTGCTCTGATGTTGAGCAGGTTCCGTTTAGGCCTGTGTGCTGTAGCTCAGAGAACTCTGGGAGGAAGCACATTGGAACAGGTCGCTGTGGCACGAGAAGGCAGGCCTGGGGGAGGGCACCACGCCGACCGCAGGCAGGGCTGGCTCCTGGCGGTGGTAGCCTTCCATTTCCCAGCCAGCGAGCGTCCAAAGCAGCAAAGTGTCTCAGCGTGTCCCCACGAAGTGTCCCCACGAGCTCCGTCCACCCCCAGGAAACCCAGGTAGAGCTGAAGCACTGTTTGGAGCCTCTAAAGTGGGGACATTTGGAGTCGGGTGGAGATGGAGCTTCGAGTCTGCTTTGGAGGAGGAAGTCGTCAGGGTGGTAGGTAGCCAGGCAGCCTGGGCTTCGTGTGGTCACCGAATATTCACTAAACACACCTCCTTGTGCTGTGGCCGTCGTAGGAATGCGAAGATATGAAATGTGCTTCCCTCCCTCAGCTCGCATGCAGCTAGTACAAGAGGCAGGCCCAGCAGAGAGCCGTCGGTGTGGGGTGCACAGAGAAGTCAGGAGCTCCTGAGCAGAGTTTCAGCTCCTTGAGTAGGAGAGAACAGCTCTAGAGAATGAAGTAGAGCGGAGATTCTCCCAGACAGAGGGAGTAGTGTGAGCAGAGGTACAGAGGGTTGAAACGGCATCGTTGGAGGACATTTCTGGATTACTGTGTCATTAGGTGGTGAGGGGAGGGAAATGAGACCAGTTCTAGAGATTCTGGCCTCTACTGGAGAACTAGAAACTCACCCTCCCTGCTGAAAGCGCTGCTTGGAAAGCAGAAGCAACAGCCCAGGCATATGACTAATTGAATCCTTGGAACAACTCTAAGAGGTAGGCGCTGTTATTATCCCTCTTTTACAGATGGGAAAGTAAGGCACAGAAAGGTTAAGTGACTTGCCCAGGGTCACACAGCTATTAAGTGGTGAAGCTGGGAATTCAGACCCTAGCATTCTGGCTTATAGCCATTATACCATACCGTCCAAATGTGTTGGGGTCAGCAGAGGTGGCAGGGCACTCCATAGAACAACACACACACCCCACTACCACCACCACCACCCACAATACTGAGTTTAGGGAAGAGGTCCAATCTAGACCTCCCTACCCCAGGCCGCAGGGATGGACTCCTGACACACCACCTCTGCCTCAAAGCCTGAGTGGAGGCATCAGGACTGCCCTAGAGGGAGGTTGAGCAGCCTGTCTACAACCCATGAGGACGGGACAGGTACAGTTGTCACACTGGGGTGATGGAGCAGCAGGTGGGCACTGTGACCTGTGGACTGCAACCATGGCATCTCCAAACGGCCTCTGGGCACCAGCAGCCCAGCCTCGGATGCTTCAGTCCTCCTCGCCTTTGCTGCCTTGCTCCTTTGAGCAGCTCTGGAAGTCTCTGTGACCCAGCCCCTGGTTTGCCTGGACCACGGGAGCCCCTGAGCAGGCTCTGTGCCATTTTAGTTCCTGGCTCCACTGCTTAGGTGTCTCCCCAGCTGCTGCTGAGCCCCCAGTATCTGTGAGGAGCCAGAGGCCACAGTCCCTAATCTAAACTCCAGCTGGAATCACCTCTAAAATGGTTCAACCTCATTTTTTTTCGTTGGATTTTTAATGACACAATGCCAGTATATGCCCACTATCAAAAATCCAAATAAGATTGAAGTCTATTAAGTAAAAAGCAAAACCCTCCATCTTTGCTACTACGCCATCCTACCCCCAGAGTTAATTCTAGTTAACCGAGTCACGGTGAGAACAGTTTGGCTCATATCCTTTCAGATGCCGTTGGTGTGTGTATTCAACAAATGAGTACTCACACGTATAAATGCACATAGAGCTGGGTTTTACTTTATTAAACTGGAGCAAACTCCAGACATTCTGTGTATTTTTTTAACAGCTGCATAACATCTCAGTGTACATACATACCATAATTTACTTAATAGTTTCCTACTGGAGAATATGTAGATGGCGTGCAATTTTTTGATATTAAAACAGTGCTGCAGTGAACACCTTTTAACATACGTCACTGTGCACATGGAATAATGTTTCTTGGGGTCGATTCCTTTGTTCGGTCAAGGTTGTTCAATTTGAAATGCCACCACCGTGTTGAAGTCGTTCTGTTTAACAAAGGCTAGTGAGCACCTACAAAGCCTGTTGCTGTGCTAGCACTCTGGGACTGCAGAGCTGGCTTTTGAAAAGAAACCTCCGTCCCCCATCTTCAAAGAGCGCCCTGATTGGAGAGGGCGGGGGCAAAACAATGAGAAATAGACAGAAGTGCTTCTAATCCAGCAAGCTCAGGGCACTGAGAGAAGCAAGGCCCCCGGGAAGCTGGGATGAAAGAGCCCTTGATTCTGATGGGGACTCAGGCCAGGCGGCAGGGAGGAGGGAGATGCCAAAAGGTGTGCCTTCCTCCCCCTCCCAGGAGCCCGTCTGTGAGGCTGGGTATTCAAGAAGAAATTTGTTCTCAAGAATTATGAGGCTCCTGCATTTTCTCCTACACAAAGAAGGAAATCTCAGCTGTACGCCCTTTTCTTTCCTCCTCTTGGCACTTTCTGATTGATGATTGGAAATGATGGCAATACATAAACTATTTTTCTTTTTATTTTATGACCTGGTAATAGCAGTAACATATTTCCAGTAAATGTTTTCTATCGCAATAAAAAAGTTGTAACAGGACTAGAAATGGGTATAGTTAAACCCTAAAGAAATCACACTTTCAGAACTGTGGATTGAGGCAGTAACTCTGTAAATCATTTAACTTAGAAAAAAGTCCCCCTCCCGCCGGAAAAACTCAGGGCAAGCCACTGGTGCTCATATTAAATGCTCATCAGATAGGGACTTGCTGTAAGGGTCGGGCAGCCCTCGGTTTTGACCCCTCAAGACCAACCACCCCCTTTCTCTCCCTCCTAGCCTCCCACCCAACGTCTGTACTCCTTTCTGAACTGATAAATCATCTCAGCCGTGCAGTTTCTTTTTTTTTTCCACCCAGAGATCAAGAAGATTATGGAATGCTCTTTCTGAAATACAGCCCAGGAGTGTGGTGAAAAGCTCAGGCTGCAGAATCACACACCTGGCTGCTTCTCCTGGCCTCACCTTGGGCCCCTGACTTGACCCCTCCACATTTTTTTTTTCCTCCTCTGTGAAATGTGAATTAAAATAGGGCCTACCTCATAGAGTTTTATGATTCAGAGAGCTAATGCATGGAAAGTGCTTTGTTAAGGGCCAGGAAAGACCTCATTGTAGGTCACTGTTGTTTCCAAAAAGGACACATTGGTGATTTTGTTAAATTTTCATAGCCGTATAACAACCGACATTTACTGAGTGTTTATTACATTACACGTAATCTCCGCAATTACTCCACGCAGGTTTAGGTCACCTAACTTGCCCAGTGTCACATAGCTTGTAAAAGAGCCAAGATTTTAATCCAAGTCTTTTTTACTCCAAAACCCACGCTCTAACCACCACATGGCCACCTTCTAGGATTGGATACTCAGCAGGAGGAAAGGTGGTAAAGCTTTGAGTAGTTCTGCCTCACACCAGACGTGACCTCCTTTGGCTAATAAAGATTTGGAGCAGATCATGGTGAGGGCCTAGGAACTCCACAGCCAGGCAAAAAAAGCCTTTCCTTTCCCTAATTGCAGGCAGAGCAGCCTGCTACTCAGTTGATCCTTATTTGGGCTTTGTTACTCTTAAGAGGATGAATAGCTGCTGTGTCTGTGCCCGGCGTCCTTAACGTGCTCTAAAAATTAGGCCTTTCCCAGCCTTTCTCTTTAATTTCTGATTCGAACTGACACCTTCATTAATGGGCCAGTGCAAGCTTTCTGTCGACTTGAGGACGACTGTGTAAAAGTGGTTTTGCTGTCCTATCAATAATAGTCATAATTTCCCCAATACTCTCATCAGCCGTGAATTGAGTCTTGCAGCAAAGAAATGGAAACCCCAGTGCAGTGGTTTTAAAGTGATTTGTCTTGTAGACGGCGTCTTATTTCAGTAAAATCAGGTCAGTGCAGCCCTGCTGGGTCAGATGTAAGCCTGATACAAATTAGTTGGAGGAAATTGATCATTTGAACCTTAAGTTATTTTTAGCTGCAGTAGCTTTTTAATATCTCTCTTTTTTTCTTTATTTGTTTACATTAGTTTTAATAAACTTGAACCATCACGGTCAGGCAAACTAAATGTCTTCTCAGTTTTAAGCCAAGCCTTTGATAAGAGGAAAAGACTGCTTTCTTCCCACCCCATAGTAGGGACCTTCCCTTCACAGTTTTGGTGTTTGCTGGTTATGGCGTTTAAACACTAAAACCCACCACTCCTGTCCTCCAGCCCGCCCTCTTCCTGGGGTTTGTTTATTGCACATACTGGCCCCTTGGCCAGTCTGCTCTTCATTGCTATTGAAAGTTAATGGGGGCAAAATTGCATTCCCAAACATTTGAACCTGAAGTGGCCAAGGCCGAACTTAGTTGATCTCTGGTGATCGGTTCAATTTAGTTACGATTTTTTGCCATTAGGCTGGGGCTGAATGATGGTGATTTGGTTGAGGCCAAATGTCTACAGAAAATTGGCTCTCTGATAAGAGCGCTGTTATCAGAGGGGGCTAGCTTCTCATTTACATTTAGATGAGTATTGATTATTTATTTACTCAGAGAAGTGAGATTCGTTTCCAATCTTATCTTTCTCGTCTCTGCTTGTCAGCAGAAAGAGAGATAGAGCTCCTGACATCAAGCCAAGATAACAGCACTTTGTAGTAAAGATAAAAGTTGGAATGGGCCTTTTTCTAGTCTTGACTGAAAGGATAAGTTTTAAAAATTAGAACTGATGGGTCATGCTTTCAAAACCTTTCCTGAAGGTTTTGCAGTTTAACTAGGCAGGAGAATTGGTTTATTGGAACAGCCTTAGTCTTTCTTCTTTTGTAATAGGCATTGTATTTAATTCGATTATATTCAGCTGTTTCACTGAGAACAAATTGTGTATTGGCTCAGAAGAGGCTAAAGTGTGACCTTTTATTGTCATGTCAGCTTGTTCCTTTTTTATTATTTAAATTCCAAATGATCCCGTCTGAGCCTCAGAGGGGGTCTAAAGTACAGTGGTTATCACTTGAATATAGTTCAGTGCTTCTATGAAGATCAAGCAGGAAATGATTACAGCCGCCCCTAGAGGAAGAGTTATAAGCGACAGGACAGACACTAAACGCTCACATTTTAGAAAGCTGATGTTAGGTCTGAGCTCCGATACTGACAGCGTTAGCTTGTCAGTGATGACTTTGGCTCAGGGAGGAGCAAGGGATGCAGCCGGCCCTGCCGTACAGCAGACAAGGCTTGGCACAGTTTGCCTGGAATGGGTCTCCCTGCCACCAGTGTCCTCCAGCCCATTGTCAACAGTGCCACCAGAAGACTCGTACCAAAATATAAGGCTGATTATGTCACTCCCCTGTTCTGTGAGCATCGGTTGTTTATAAGAGAGAATCCAAACCTTGACCAACAGCCTGGGCCAAGCATCCCAACCCCAGCTTCCGCTCGGGCCCCCACGGAGCCTAGGCCTTGTCCACGCTGAATTTCCCTTGGGCCCGTGGGCTTTTCAGTAGCTCCTTGCCTTTGCACATGCTGTTTCCTCTAGGAATGCGCTTTCTCCTTTTCTCCTGGCTCCAAGTCCGTCAGCTGTTTCCGCCTCAAAGAAGGGGGGGTTCATCGTCCCCTCTTCTGTGTTCCCACAGCAGCTTGTCCTGACCCAGGGAAGAGCACTGATTGGCTCTTCGATAGTTTATCTGCTCATGTGTGTCTTGCCACCTCCCCAGCCTGTTGAGGACAGGAATCATTGATTAGTCCTCTCTGTGTCTGGGACATTGTTTATGTTCAAAATCTGTTTGTTAAATGGATGTATGAATGAATATCCTTTGACATCTGTGCTGCCATGGTTTGTTCTGTGGGTTCTGATAGCTCTCATTATTTTTAGACTATATTTGCAGGACCTGAAAAGCTAGGGAACTAGGAACCCTGGCTGCCGAACAAGTCTCTGATCTGAAATGCCGCCTGGAGCTTAAAAGCAAGCTTGTTTAAATTAGATACCACCCTCTCCCACCCTACACCCCTACTTGGATCTCTGCATTGATGCCAGCATCCCTGCCACTGTGTACGTCCCCTTAATGGCACTGTTAGTGTTGTGACTCAGGCTGGGACCTGCCTGCACCTCACTGCATGGTTTCTGTCCCCGCCTGTTCTAGCAAAAATAGCCGCCGCCACTGAGCACTTTGCTGTGGGTGTCGAGGAGTGTCTCAGTCCTCACAGCAACTTTCTGTGGGAAGTCCTGTTACCCTCGATTTACAGAGGAGAAAATACACAGAGATTAAGTAACTTCCCCAGAAGGCATCTAGCAGCGTCACTCCCCCGGAGGCTGCAAACACCAGGACTTTTCCTGCTCAAAACCCAGCCTTGCCTCTTTCTCATTTGCTCCCACTTAACCTGTTTCTGGCTACGAGAAGCGCTTCCAGATTAAAGCATCTGGTTAAGCTGGTGAATAGAAAATAGTTGACCTGAAGGTGTATCCGTGAAAGTGTTCAGCCTTGGGCTTCATCGTTCGCTCCCCCGACTTGTCCTGATGCTCAGCAGTCATAATGGTAGGCTAATTCATTTATATCCCAGCGCAATCCAGGAAGCACGTGGAACACATACATTAGTACAGTAGGATAACAAACACATGCAACTGCATGAGGGGGAAATGGGAAATAAAGGTGCAGAGGACAAATGACAACAGAAATGCGTGTCCTGTCACCTCCGTCGGGTCCCCTGTTCAGTGCCGATCTTCCTAGTGGGCAAAGGAGAAAGGGACACAGTATCAGTTATAAGATTTATGTTAAACTGTCTAAAAATACAGAAGAGTAAGCCGGTTGCTCCGAGGACGTACAGCTTTGCCAGCTACCGAGGTCTGAAGGAAGTTACTCCCGCAGGTCTTATTAGAAATAAGATGCAGAACGATCGAGGCGACGGTGTGGCCTTTCTGTCTTTGGGCTTCTGCTCTTACCTCCCGTTGGATGTCAGCTCTCAGCTGGCTCCCAGCCCTTGAGGAGCTGCATACTGAAACCTTCTATGTTTCAGTCAAGGATTAAAGGGATGGAGGAAGCGGGACCAGCACGTATGTACCCAACAGATAATTACAGATTTTCTTTGGCGCGTATGTGCTGAGATGTTTGCCTCAGGTTTACAAAATCCCATAAAAACCCTGCCAGAGTATTATAACTTGGAACCCTCCCAAAGTGCCAGAGCAGTATTTTGTCCCTAGACCATTTGGCGACATGGTATTACTGCAATAAATACATCATTGGAATGCCCAAACAGATTTTCTTGTCGCTGCAGAGTAACTGCTTCCCAGAATCTTCCTTCTGTGTTCCCCTCCACTGTGAAGTGCAGGGCTTGTGGCTTCATGCACAGCTGTGACATTTTAAAACCTCTTTCCAAAGGGTAGATGTTGCCTTGAGGACTATGTCGTGTTCAGCGTGAAAGAGCCTTTATATTTTATAGAATAATTTCTTTGGCAGAAGTATATTAATAGAAACTGACCTCACAGCTTGTTTTTTTTTTTAATGGTTTTGGCTGCTACGTTTTCTTTCCTCCCATTCAGCTGCCCCAAAATTAAATGAGCACTTGATAGGAACTCGTTTAATAGGTAATAGGTCTGGGTTGTCATAACTTGATTATCGTCAACAGACCATCAAGGTGAAGAACTTGTTATGAGTGAGGTACTGTGGTTCGTATGTGAAAATTGCAGGCCTGGGCAGCCCTGGGTACGAATCCTGGTTCCGCTGCTTCCTGCGGGGCATCGAGCAAGTCACTTAGCCTCTCTGTAAGTCACAGTTTCTTCTTCCATAAAAGGGAATTCATACTCTTTATGTCCTAGGGTGAGAGTAAATGAGATGATCTATATAAAAGGCCTAGCACAGTACCTGGCACATAGTAAGCTGTGTTATGCTATATTATGCTCTCTTAGTATTGCTACAGTCTGATGACGACGAACGGTGATAGCTGACACTTAAATAACACGATTAATGTATCAGACACTGTTCTAACTGCTTTACAGCTGTTCACTCATTGACTCAGACAGGCCTATGAGGTAGGTGCTATTATTATCCCCATTCTACAGATGAAGAAACTGAGAGAGGTTAAGTAATTTGGCCCAAAGTCAGACGGCTAAGTTGCTCAGCCAGGACTGGACCGAGACAACCTGGCCCCATGCCCGTTAGCATCACACTCTATTGCTTCTCATCCATACCCTGCCTCTCATTACACAGTATGGCCTGAAGTTATCAGTCTGGCTTTTTCAGGGGAAAATGTGTGAAGTAGTCTTTCCGTGTATGCTAACTTATCCAGTGTTCCGGCAAGAATTAGGAGAGAAATTGATATTTGTAAGAGACAGTTTTCCTCTTAAGTTTAGATCTCGAGTCTTATGGACAGTTTAACCACCCTACCTTCCCCAAAGGTAAAACCCATGAGTCCTCTGCGAAGTTCAGAAGTGGGTTCCAAGTTGGGCTTTAGCTTTTATGGAAAAGCAGGGACTCCCCAGAGCAGGTGACACTCAGAATTTCAGTTACTGACAAAATGGGGCATACGTAGGCACACCTTGAAGTAAGACAGGGAGAGAGCCTTCCTAGACAGATGGGAAGCTCAGGTGATCCTGTTTTCATAAGGACCCGGATACAGCTGTAGCTTGGGCTATCTAGTGTGTGTGGATTTCATTAAATTATTTCAGATGATTTTCATTTTGAATTTATAGAAACCACAAGTTAAGTGATTCAGAACCCAGTGAATCCACAAATCTACAAAAATCTATACTTATGGTATAAACTATGGCCTCTTTATAATTGGTCAGTAATTTATAGTTTGCAAGAGGAAGAAAGTTTCAAAACGCACAGGCTTTCGAAAAGCCTAAGACCCTTGGGTTTCATTTCTCCGTTTCTACTTCCTACCTTTGTGATCTCGGGCGAGTCACTTCACCCTGCCAGCCTCCAGGGTCCCACTCTGGCAAATGGGGATAACAATATCTGCCTTTTAGAGCTGCTGTGACAACTCAATAAGGTAGCATATGTAGAGTGCTTGGCATGTAATGGTCATTCAGTAAATGAGAATCATCATCATTTTAGGCTTCAAGAAGAAAATCCTTAAGCTACTTTCAGGAAACAAACTATTTTAATAGAAGTATCTGCAAGACCCAAGAGACAGGAAAGTCCATCTTGAATGATGGCATTTATGGCTCTGAGAGGGGTGCAGGGACTTGTGTTCAGGGAGAAAGGACCTTTTCTAGGACTCCCTCCTTCCCCTGATTTCCCTCAGGTGTGTTTCCCAGGCAGCCGCAGTGACTGGAAGAGACAAGTATTCAAAGGAGACCAGCCTGAAGTACAGCCTGGTGCAGCCAGGCGTCGGCTCCCTGGTCAGGAAAGGGGTGGCTACTTACAGGCCAGCTGCCAGGCAGGCAGGCAGCCCGGGAAGCCCAGAGCCCTGTACACTGCACTCAGGAAACTTGCCAGGCTGCAGAGTTCCTTAAGATGAGTTTATCTGCATAAACAGGTACTGTCTGGTGTTGATTAAATTATTGTATATGAAAGACCTGGTGGAAATGCTACAGTGTGTGGTAATTACAGTATCCTCAGAAAAATGGCATAGTAAGAAATCGGAGGGTTTATAAGTATATATGATGTGTTTTAAATGATAAAAGTAGCATTTATTTATTATAGGAAATGTGAAAAATGCAGACTAACACTAAGGAAAAATAAAAACACTCAATATCCCACTATCCAGTATAACCACTATTCACATTTTGTAAATAACCTTCCCGTCTCCCCACCCCCCACCATGACTTTACATATATTTTTCATCATTGCAGTCATCCTGCATGTATTGTGTTATAATTTGCTATCTTCATAAAATAGCATATTATAAACATGTTTTGTAAAAGTAAATATTTTTGCAGCATCACTTTTAATATTTTCATGGTATTTCACAATATTTTGTTAGATCTAGGTTGTTCCCAAGTTTTGGCCCTCATAAAAAAAAATGGATTATTGTAGCTCAACTTTGTGCCCAGATTTCACTGTAAATTCATAGAAGTGGATGTCAGTGCGTTACACACAGTGTTGCCGGGAGTTACTGGTGGTGAGTCAGTTAGAGCTCGTACAGCAGGCCAGTGTCTTAGAAAGCAGCTCTCCAGGTTCGAGGATAACTCCCTTCACTCCAGTGGGCCGAAGGTGCCCACAGCTGCTAAAGGTGGGTGGACGTCAGGGAGGGGGGAGGGAGGAAAGGAAAAGGTGCCCAGGAATCCCTCACCAGCTAAGTTTTCTTAAAGTTCAGCTGGCCATGATTTTTCTGTGGTTACTTCCACCAGTGTCTGTGTAGGCATGCAGTGATTGGCAGTAAACATGCCTGGTAATTGGACAAATGCGGTCACTGACAGGTAACAAACAGGTTGTGGAGACTCAGAATCACCTGCATTTTCATGCTTTTATTTGCTTGATATTTTTGAAATGAAATTTAACTGTGTATAGCATTGAACGACAATGGCTTCTATGCAGATACAGTGTATTAGAGCTTTTAAGAATTGTGTAGACTTCGGAGCATGTATCTGCTTAAATACATAGTCGTGTGTGTGTGTTGAGCATCGTTTACTTAGTAAAGGTTTAAAAGCGATAAGTATTGTAAAGGGGGCTGAATGTACGTAAGAACCCTGAGAACTGTCAGGCGAGCCGATGAAATACCAATTAGAGAAGAGATCAAATATATCATGAAACTGCAGTGCTACAAATGAACAGCCTATGGGAGAGGAGAATGACTTGCAATGAGTGAAATGCCTCAGACTGATGGAGGAAGAAAAGTACTGGATATAAGTTGATAACGGCTGAAGAACAAATATATCTAAAAATACATGTTCCGCCTAAGAGCGAGCCTGGGGAGGCCTGATTCTTTCCTCAGACCCTCTCCTGTCTCACCAAACACGCCTTACATAGTCAAAAAAATTAGACAGTTTCTTACACCTCTAATCTTTTCAGTAACCATTAACAACAGTAGCAGTCCTTTGAATCTGATCATTGGACCCGTTAGGTGTTATCTGAGAACAAGAGTGTCATTTGACTTGACAAGGAAATACATGAATAAATGTATAAAATGCCCCAGTGTTTTATGAAGCTCAGCCCTCTGTGTGACGCAGGATAGCTGGGGTTCCTGGTGTCCAGGGTTATTGAATCTGTGCCTGTGTTTCCATAAATGTTTCAACAAAAACATGGACAGCACCCACAGGCCTTCTATCACCGTAACCCAGAAACCTGAGATTTACTATTTCGCCTCCCCTGATTTAAAAAAAAATTTTTTTTTTGCTGTCATCGTATTAGAATTCTAAGCACACCTTATTCCTCTTATAATTGATTATTCATTATGATGATTATTAATAATGGGTACTTATTTCCTTATACTTAGAGGATATCACCTCTACTGTTCACAATAATCCTTCAAGGTTATAAGTATTCCTACGTTCCTTATTCGGAAACAGATTCTCATATCTGAGAAACCGTGGAGCCACGTTGTGACTCCAGGCCAGTCTGACTCAAAAGCCGTCAGCGCTCACCTTGTTTTTGGGGGAGAACTGAGCGAAGACAGACCTGATAACAGAACAGACAAGTGTTTTAAACCTTGTGGGAAAAATCCCCCAGACTTTTCCATCTTGGATAGCTGGACTCTCGAGACAGACCTCAGCATTTTCCTAATGCTTTACCAGCTTTTCGCCAATATGTGGTGTTTTTTTTTCGATGTTAAGTTCACTGTTTCAGACTTCCTCCCCTCCTCCTGCCCCTTTGATCTTCCAGGCCCTCAGTACCGCCTGGAGAAGCAGAGCGAGCCCAATGTCGCCGTGGACCTGGACAGCACTTTGGAGAGCCAGAGCGCCTGGGAGTTCTGCCTGGTCCGCGAGAACAGTACGTCGGCCTGCCGGCTCCATGCCCGCTTTGTCCGTGACAGACGTGCTTAGGAGTCATGTGTTTGGGGACACTGGTCTGGCTTCCCTGGGCAGGTTTGAAGCGACTACTTTGCAAGGCAGACGTCACTCAGCTTTTGTGCCGAAAGTGTATCCCAGAGTGGAATGACTGATTTCCTGCTTTCTGGTGGAGAGTCTGCACCCTGTTCAGCTCTCTGTGGTTAATATTTTTCTGTTAAACGGTGTCTTCCTAAGTTAGGAACAGCCCTGGAAACAGCTTAGAAATAGGAGGTCCTTTCTGAGGCAAAGGCTGTTTTGTATATAAAGCAACTAGCCGTGTCCGTATCACTGTTCAGACATCAAGTTTTAGAAAATTCTGACCATTTACATACTGTCAGCAGGAGTCAGTGTCGTGGGTCCTAATGCTGTGCTGTAAGCTTCTTTAAAACTTCAGTTCGTTCCTTTTCATTCTCTCTTGAGAGTTTCCGAGTCTTCGCCATTCCTCTCCTCTATACTCGCATTGACTTCGGGGGCAGGTGACCTGTGAAAACAGATGATGGTGCCCGGCTCTCCGTGCTCATTCCGGCTTCAGGGCTTTCCACAGGCCGTTTCTTCTGTGTGGAACACTCTTTCCCCCACTCTGGTTAACTGTTTCTCATCCTTCGTCTCAGTTCATATGTCACATTTTCAAAGAGGCCGTCTGTGATCCCTCTGTCCTCCCTCGCCTACACCTGACGCATCCCTTATTTGAGTTCCCCACTGTATTCTGTCATAGAGCATACTACTTTTTATTCGTTGCATATGTTTCTGTTTATATATTTTTCTCAATGATTGTGTGATGTCTGTTTGCCCCACTAGATTGTCAGGCCTGTGAGGGTGTCCCTGATCTATACCAGCTTGCCCTTCACTAATTCAATTAACTTACTTATCACCCACTATAGGCAGGCGCTCGGTGAGTATAGGTTGAATGAGTGAATGGCAATTTTCTAGTCATGCCACTGACCCTCTGTGCAAGACCAGGCTGCTGCTCTGAGGGCAGGGCCCCTGGCAGCCTCTTTTGGAGAGGCCTGTGCAGAATTCACCAGGAAGGTGCAGTGCGCTTTTGCCTTTATCAGCAAATTCTCAAAGGCAGAAGGTTGGTGTCCCCACAGTCTGTAGCCAGTTATAAGTATCTTATACAAATATACAAAGAAATAAAAATAATCTGGAGTATCTTAAATGGTCCACAAAATTCAAATAAGTAGTAAGCGTTTGTAAAAATGTTTATCCCTATCAACGATTTAAGATAAAAACATTTTAAAGCAACAATGTAATATTTCTCACCTGTCAAACAAGCCAGGTATTTCAAAGAGTCCTCATTGCTGGGGAGAATACAGGAAAATAGGCATATTCAAATGACTATAATGAAGGTTAATATAATGTACCTGGAAGTATCAAGAAACCTAAAATGCAATAAAGATTTGTGTATGATAGTCATTAAATGTTCATAATATCTATATATGTAATATCTGTGTAGCATCCCTATCTTGGGAAACTATGCAGGGCATCACCTTTTGGTAAAGACAGACTAAGTAATTTGAACAAATTCTCCCACTGAAGGTAACTTAAAAAGCTGATTGAAAATATACAAGTCATCATCCTAAAGTCATCAGAGAACACAAGATAGAAAATAATGGCTGCTGCCTGGGAGAAGATTGAACCAAAAGAGGTGAGATCAACACCTAGGACCAATTTTGTCCTGATATCATTTGAATTTGAAGGCTGCAATATTTAAAGAAAATTTTACAGCATTTAAATTCATGTATTACAAAAGATGAAAGGCCAAAAAGTAATAAGCTGAGCATTTAGCTCAAGAAATTAGAAAACAGAAACCTAAAGAGAATAAAAAGAAGGAAGCAATAAAGATAAGAGCAAAAATTAATGAAATAGAAGATTTGAGAACATCAAAACCAAATGTTTGTTCTTTGAAATGACTAATAAACTTGCTAAACCTCTAATGAAATGGATCAAAAACATGAGAAACAAACTGACAGAAACACAAATAGTAACAGCAATAAAAAGGAGGTACACTACAGTTCCTGCAGTCATTAAACAGATAGTACAAGATCATTTGGAAAAAATTCCATACCAAAAATTGTGAAAATGTAGATGAAAAGGGAAACAAAAAGAGTGCTAGAAAAGAACAACTTATTGAAATTGACACAAGAAGAAATAGAAAACTTGAATATTGCCATAACTATTTTGAAAAATTGAGTTTGTAATTAAAAACCTTCCCACAAAGAAAACTCAGGCCCAGATGACTTCACTGGCTGGTTCTACCAAACGCTTAAGGAAGAAATGACTCCAGTCTTATTATATCAGCTGTTCCAAACAATAGGAAAAAGAGGGTACAGTATCCAATTCACTTTAAGAGGTGGTCATAATCTTGTTACCAAACCCTGATAAAGACCATACTAGACAAAATTCTCAGACCAATCTAATATGGATGCAAATATCTGAAACGAATTATTAACAAACTGAATTCAGCATTTATTAAAAGAATGTAGCATTCCCAAATTGGTTTTATTCTAGGAGTATAAGGTTAGTTTAGCAATAAAACATCCCAATCAATCCGATTTGCTACCATAACAGATTAAAAGGAGAACAGTCATCTCAGATATGGAATGCTCTTCAGCCATGATAAGCTGTGTTTACCAAGAGTTTTTAATTACAAGATAAATAACTTTGATTTAATATTATAAAGGAAAATTGGGGATGGCTGGTTAGCTCAGGTGGGCAGGCTCATAACACCAGGGTTGCCGGTTCGATTCCCACACGGGCCAAGGAACTGCGCCCTCTACAACTAGATTGAAACAACCACTTCACTTGGAGCTGATGGGTCCTGGAAAAACACACTGTTCCCCAGTAAAATTTCTTTAAAAAAAAAAAAAGAAGAAGGAAAATTGTCGAGGATACAAAATAATACATCTAATCTCAGCTATGTAAAATCAAAACAAACTTAAAGAGTAGAAGAAAAGTTGGAAGAAAAACGCCGAAGTATTAATAGTGGTTATCTCTGGCCGGCAAGTTTCTGGGTAATTCATTTCCATCCTCTTTATACTTGTACTTTCAGAGTTTCTAAAATGAGCATGTGCGACTTTAAGAAAAAGCAAGCAAGCAATAAAGGCAAGCTCACACAGATAAAGATTACATAATGAGAGCACCTCTTAGTTTAGTAATTCTTGCAACACTTGAAATCCCAAACCATTTATAGCACCACAGCATGGTGCAGGCTGCACCAAAGGAAGAATTATTGGGTTGTCGGAAAAGTTATGAAGTATTTTGTCTGTTTTGCAAAGGTCATTTTATATAAAGAACAAAGATCAATCAATACATTGCCCGTTTTGTTCGATAACCTTTTGCCATCTTTCAGTGAGCTTCATAATTCCTCAGTCGTAGAAGGACCTGTCTTGATTTGCAAAAAACAGAACAAGGTGCTGATTTACAGCCTCATCTGAATTGAATGCTACACCACGCAAGGAGTTTTGAAGAGCGAAACCAGTGGAAGTCTGATGGCGCAAGGTCAGGCGAGTATTGTGGGTGTGGTAACACACCCCATCCAAGCTCCAATAATTTTTGACAGGTAATCAAACTTGTGTGTGGTTTCACGTTGTCGCGATGGGACACAACTCCTTGACAATTAACAATCTCTGGACGTTTCTGGATGATGGATTCGTTCAAACTGTCCAATTGCCGACAGTATACATTCGAATTGATTGTATAGTTCCTTGGTAGGAGCTCGAAAAACACAACACCTTTAAAATCCCACCACACTGAAAGCATAACCTTCCTCTGATGAGTGTCTGCTTTTGATGTTGTTTGAGGCGAATCATCATGTCTGGACCAAGACCGTTTGCACACCACATTGTTGTAAACAATCCACTTCTCATTACCAGTTATCATTCGTTTCAAAAAAGGATCGTTTTCCTCACGTTTAATGAGCATATTGCAGATGTTAATACACGCCGTCAAATGAACTTCTTTAAGTTCATGTGGAACCCAAATATCAGGCTTGCTTACGTATCCCAACTTCTTCAGGTGGTCGTGAATGCTTGAATGATGGATGTTCAATGTTTCTGCAATCTCTCATGTCATGTACTGTGGGTTTGACTTGATCAATGCCTTTTATTTTGTTGTCATCAACCTCTGTGGGCCCTCCTGACCGAGGAGCGTCGTTGAGATCAAAATCACCAGCACGGAATTTTGTGAACCATCGTTGACACAGACGTTCTTGTAGAGAGAGCATTGTCACCATAAACTTTGTGCAACTTTTCACAAGCTTGACGCGCGTTCTTCCCTTTATGGAAGTAAAACAGTAAAATATGGCAAAAATACACAGTTTGGTCTTCCATCTTCGACTTGTTGTAAAATCTCCAAAACTCAACCAAATCGCTCAATTTTTTTTTAGAATGAAGCTAGAACCGTCAGCTGTCAAATGACATAGCAATAACATAGATGCGAATGACTCTAGTACTTCCAAAAATGAACTAGTGTCATCTGCCACAAACATGCGTCATGACTTTTCTGACAACCCAATAGAACAACACACCCTGATGTAAATGAGTAATCCCTCCCTCCCTGCCCTTTTCTTTTATTCTTTAAAGAATTTCATCTTTTAAACACACTAGAGGAACTCATTCACATAATGTGAACTCCATAGTGGATTCTGTTTCAGAATGCTGACTCCTTGTTATGACTAGGATAAAATGTTGTTTATTAGCATCTTGGCAAATATTTTGGATATGTAACTCCTATTCGTGTAAAAGAATTTTTCAGATAACAGTGTGTGGATATTGTGAAAGCTTAGCCTCTCTCCTCTCCTCTAATTCCTCTCCCAGAGACAACAGTTGCCCAATTTCTTCAGTATCTTTCCAGGGATCATATATGCATATGCAAGAATATGCTATATGTGAATAGACCCACACACTTACATACATACATATATACATACATACATACATACATACATAGTTGGCCCTCTGTAGCCCCAGGTTTAGCATCTACAGATTCAACAAACTGTGGATTGAAAATATTCAGAAAAATATGTTACGTTGTTGCTGACATTTTTGCTATGTAGTTAGGCCTGTGATAGTTGCACCTGTACTGAACATATACACTTTTTCTTGTCATTATTCCCTAAACAATTTGTGGAAGAACTATTAACACTTATATCGTATTAGGGATGTGCGAAGGTCATATGCAAATACTACGCCAGTTTACATAAGGTACTTGAGCATCCGTGAATTTTGCTATCCACCGGGGGTCCTGGAACCAGTCCTACATGGATACCAAGAGATGACTGTACCATATACACACACATTTGTATTGCCTCCCTTTTTAAAAACAAATGACAGTAAACTGGTGTTAGTGTTCTGCATTTTTCTTTGGTCATTTTAACAATATATTGTAGAGATTATTCCACATTCATTCACATATTATTCCATATATAAATGCACCTCTTTCTTTTTTTTTTAAGATTTTTTATTGGGGAATTAGGGGGATGGGAATAGTGCTGGGGAATTGGGGAAAGGGAAACAGACAAGTTGCTGTCGTTTTGTTCTTCAGTCTAGTTGTGGAGGACGTTGCTTCACTGGCCCAAGTTGGCACCATCATTGCACTCTT
>NW_017731353.1:228959-292708 GCF_001890085.2 Hipposideros armiger | reverse complement strand
GGCCAGCCCGGTCCAACTTGTTTACACTAGGAAAGCGAAGCTGTGAGGATTGATGGATAAAGCTTTGAAATCTGGGCTCTGGCTCTTACTGCACTTGTAAGCATGAGCGTAGCCTTCATAACTTGTGAGATACCTGTGAGCCTCAGCATCCCCAGCTTAAAGGATTTGCAAGAAATTCCAGCTCTTGTGCTCTGAGTCAAAATTACTGTGTTAGTAAAAGAAGACTTGACCAGCATTTATAAAGGGCGTAAGGCAGTCAGTGGTTTGGAAGCAATGGAATATTGGCTATTGTAAAATGGAAGTAAGTTATAAAAAGTTTATTCCTCCTATAGAAAAGGTTTCTAGAAATTTTTTTTAGTTTTAAATAGAAATTGCAATCAAGAACCAAGTATTGTTCTCTAGTAGCTACCTATTAAAGAAGTTGGACTGAAACAAAGGAAAAGATTTTAGAAGTAGGATTTTTTTTTTTTACCCCTGTTGGTATGTTTGGTCAAGACAGGCTTGCTACCCTTAAAGCCATTTTAGAAGTGAACTAATTTATGAGTCTGTTGTGCAGTGTTTAAGTGAATATGCCCTCAAGCCAGACTGCCTCAGTTCACATTCTGGCCCTGCCGCTTACTGGCTGTGTGACACTGGACAGTTTACTTAACTTCTCTTGGGTAGTTTATCTGCCCTCGTAAAGGTTGATGGGAGGACTTCGTGAGCTTTAATAATCATAAAGCTCTTAGAACAGTGTCTGGCACATAATAAGCACTTCATAAGTGTTAACTGTAATTAATAAATAATGAAAGAGCAGCATTCTGTGGCTGACAGAGCAGAAGGGCCACAGCTGTGGAGGCTGGAGTCGCAGAACCGCCACGGCCCTCTAGGAGCCGTGTAATGGGGGAGGGCGCGAGGCAGCGTGGAGGGAGAAAGAACGGGCGCGGGACAAGTCTGGAAGTCCCTGTCACAGGACCAGACTTAAAAGCAGGGCAGTTTCCAGCAAATGTGTTTCGGTATCCCAAAAGTTGTATACCTTTTAAGTAAAACCATTTGATTGAAAAGACTGCCATTAGGGTGGATATACCCATTCAGTTTTTTTTCTGAGAAGGGATTGAGCATAACTTCATATCCACGACGCCAAAAGGTGTTGTTGTTTTTAATTATTTGTTCAGGCCTTCTATTGTAAGGCATTGCGCTAGGCATTTTGAAAATGTTCTCTCTTGTAATTTTCACAACCATTCTGCAAGATAATTATTCTGTGGGTTGTTGGAAAAGTCATGACGCATGTTTGCAACGAAAAACAGAGAAAAAATACGTTGTGACTTTTCCAACGACCCAATAATTGTGGGAGAGAGGTGTGCCTTGCCCAAAGTCAGCCAGCCAGTAAATGACAGAACCAGAATTCTAAGTCAGGTATCTGAGTGCACAGCCCACCCTGAGTCTGTTGATACAACAACCTAAATTTTCAGTCTTAAGAGTGATGACAGTTGTCTTCATACGCTATGAGAGAGAGGCCTGCAAATGAAGCTGCTATGACAAGAGTTTCTGTCTAGGGACCGAGAACTAACATTTGTGCTTGGATCTTGGCCTCAATGAGACAATGACAAGCCAAAGTCCTTGAGCTCTCTAGTTTGGCGGCTTGTCTGATAATCGACTACATCCTTCAGCCAACCGTCTGCCAGAAGCTGGAATCAGAGCAGAGGAAGCAGGAGCACATCGTGGAGAAGATGTGTCATTAGAAGACTTGGCCATTCTTGCCCAAGCGTCTGGGTGAATCCTGGCACCAAACCGAGCCTCGGTTTCCTTTCCTGCCAAATGTTGCCGGCGACCTTTTCTCTTACCCACTGATTACATGTGCGTAGCCCATCCAGGTCCTTAGAAGAAAGATGCAGCATGAACCAATTTATTCTTTCCACAGCTTTAAGAGAGAAGCTTGGGGATTTCCCACAGTCAGGCCTAAAATAGGCCCGGAATTACACTGGCTGTATGGCGTATCAACAAAATGTCGGCTACTGTGCCTCCTGTTTCGTCGCTCACTAGTCTTCTGTCAGTAGTTCAGCATAGTGCTTAAAGGCCCAGTCTTTAGAATCAGGTAGTGAACCGCTGCAGCCTGTGACATCGGACAAATCATGTCACCTCTCCAAGCCTTAGTTTCCAGGATAAATGGCTGGTTGAATCTATTTCACTAGGTTATTTTCGAGGTTTAAATGAGATACAAATGCTCTCATTATAACAACCTTTTATGCTGGTGTGGTCCTCATCTTTATTTTCTAGAAGAAACTGAGGCTTAGAGGGGTGGTTTGCTTTATTTTCTAGAAGAAACTGAGGCTTAGAGGGGTGGTTTGCTTATGATCACATGAATAATAATTGGGGGCCTGGTAAACCCTGTCTTCTGTCCATTAAGTCGAGTGAAACAACTGAATCTAATTATTTTATTTCCTAAATAGGAGTTGCTATAGAAAGAGGCTTCAGTTCTTTAAATCAGCTCAGGCTCCTTTGATCTCCTTTGCTTTTCAAGGAGACCTTCCATTTTTTTCAGTACCTTATTGAATTTTTTAATTTCCTTAATTTAAGTCTTCACTGAGGAAAGGCCTCAACTCGAGGTGGGCCGTCACCTCGGCCAGTGGAGCGTGGCAGGGGGAGTATCTGTGGGTCTTCTTTAGTTGCTTTAGTTTACTTTCGCCTCCTTTAGTTTCTCCTTGAAGACCCAGAGGAGGAGGCATCTCCTCCTAGAAGCCTCCCCAGGTCATCGGACTGCCACTCGCAGGGCCCGGGTGGGGTCCCTGTCCTCTTAGATCACTGATTCCGCTGGGTGGATTGTCCCACTCCCACGCTGGGCCGTCAGCACCACCACCCCCACCACCCAGGGCAGGAACCCAGCCTGCGTTCCCTCTGCATCCGGTTCATTTCCCTGGGGGACTGAGCCTCCTGAGTCCCTGGCATGACCAGGCTTCTCACTGGGGCTCTGAGGGCCGAGCAGGATGGCTTTTAAAGAGCACTTGGGGTTCGGGTGAGCATCTGTATGTAGAGGGGCTTCCTGGTGGGTGCTGATGGTACTTGGCCTTTCCCACCAGCACCAATACTACGAAATGAAAAGGGAGGCCGGGGAGGAAAAGCAACTGTGAGTGACTGTGTGCTTTGCCCTGGTGTGTGTCCAGATCCTTTTCCTCAGCAGAGCCCTCCCTCTCACCTTCCCTCCCACCCGAGTGTGCCCTGTGCCAGCCCTGGAAGACTCCCTGATGGTTCCTTTTGGCTTCTGGAGGCTTTGCCTTCTTCAGTTACAAATGACTAATCTCCAATTTCTGTCATGTGACTTAAATACCGGGGCTTTAAGCCTCTTTTGTTATACCACAACAGCAGTCTTCAAAATGCAAAAGAAAATGTGATCGGGCAAATAAACTCTGTCTACAAATGGAAATGACTTGTGGTGATGGGGTTCACATTTTAGGTTGAGTTCCTGCTGAAAGCCTCTTACTAGACTGGCTTTGGTGGGGTGAAAGTGTTTGCTGTCAAGAACCTTCTATATGGCTGAGGGTTTTTTCAAGTAGATATTGGATAATAGCTCCCTGCTTGCTGCATGCTAACAGAATGGAAATGAAACAGAAATATTATCCCCTCTGTAAGAATACCTGTGTCTCCACCTCCTGCCGTCTGGTTAATGTGGGCTGGTTGGCAGCGCGTTGTGGGGGGAGGCGGATAGCCGTTTGAAGCCGCTGTGTGACCTCGGGCAACTCCTCCTCTGCCAGCTTCACTCCCCCATCTGCAAAATGCGATGGTGAGCCCTACCCTTTAGGGCTGTTGTGAGGAGTAAATGAGATTGTGACATTAAAAGGACATAGGAAAACACGACGCACAGTGCAGATACTGGCCATTCCTAGTGTCTGCCTGTCTGTCTGCCTGAGACACCACAGCTGGTCTGCTCACACATGCTGGCTTTTCTCTCCCTGTTCTCCTGTTTTCCTTCTAGCCTCTGAGACTTCCCACAGGCCCCTTTGGGCGATGCAGCACCAAGGGTAGGTGATACGTAGGCAAAAACCAGTGCTGATCTGTACGGGAAGCACACTTGTGCCCTGTCCACACCTACTTCCTCAGTAATGAGTGTCTGAATTACACTGTGTGGGCTGAGAAATTCCACATGACTGGCATGTTTCGCTCCCCCCCTTTCCTGAAAGTTCCCCCCCTTTTCATTTTATCATTAGGTCGTAATTAGTATTCAAGGGAAATTGGTCTTAATATATTAAAATTGGTTAAGTGCATTTAGACCTGTACCACAGCCAATGCCTTATTGGAAAATGTAATTGGGGACTCTGTGTATGTAATTAATTGAATTACAATTAAGAACTTTCATTAAGCGATACACTGGTACATTAGAGCAGTAAGGAAACATGTTTGACGAACCACCAACCCCGTATGGGCTCAAAGTGAGAACACAGGGATTTGCATCCCTCTGGTCGGCTCCTGGTCCCAAAATCCGCCCTGACTAATGGTCTTGTAATGCATCAGGTGACATTTCCGCAGTGACTCCCCTGGTGGGAGCTGGGATTCTTCCAGCATGTGTACCCTCATTCTCTGACTCTGGAGTCGGGGAGAGATGCCTCAGTGTTGATCAAATGATACAGTTCTTAGATATTGTGTGTTGTTATAAATATATACTGCATTTTGACAGGTAAGTTGTCGAAAATGATCAGGCCCCTTGCAAGACATTATTTTCCTGTGTTTTGAACAACAGCAAAGACACATTGGAGAGGAAGTGATGGGAATTCTTTCATCAACCTGACTTCCAGGCACACCTGTAATGGCTGGGACCCTTGTTTCGTCCTTTAAGGGTGGTTGGCTTCACTCTGGGCCCTTACTTGTTCATTCATCCCCCAAACATTGATGGCAGCCCTCACTGTTGAGGCGGTAGCGAGGAGCCCCCACGCCATGGAGGCCACAGGTGTGCAAAGTGCTACAAAAGGTATAAAAAGTGTGTAGCAGGGGCTGGAGCTGGTGAGAGTGGGAGGAGAACACTCCCTAGAGGAAGAATCCAAAGGAGTTAGCCAGGTAATGAGTAAAGGAAGAATGTTCCAGGCCAAGGGACTGCTCGCCTGAAGGCCTTAGGAAGGAGCTTGGCGTACGTGGGAATGAAGGAATGAGTGAATGAATGAAGAGAGATGAATGGAGCAAGGGAGACAGTGCTAAACAAAGACGGGGCACGGGCAGGGTCTCGGGTGCAGAGCCTCAAGGCCCCCCCTTGCACCATCGGCTCTTTTTAGAAATCCCACAAACCTGAAACCGTTTCTTTCTGATCACCTCATAAAACAAGATTACCCTGATTTATCGAGGGCCTGAAATAGCCCTGTGGAAAGGCTCTGCCTCCTAGAGTTGAATCAATTAGGCACCGGCAGCGAGGATCTCTGCCGGGGCTGTAGCATGGCCGACTCAGGGAAGGGCTTAGCCTCCTGTGTGATCCTCCTGGTTTTGACGAGATTACTGCGGAGGGGCGTCCATGTGCGCCTGTGTGTGAGAGAGTATATCACCTATTGATTATTTTTTAGAGACCCGCAAAAATGACTAGTAGCCAAAGGGAAGTGTTTAATAGAAAAGAAGTTTGGGGCTTATGAGGCTTTGGAGACTTAAAAGACCCTTGGGGGCGGCGGGTGGTGGTGGTGGATGTGATGGATGTAGAAAGCTAAGGGAGAGTTTTTCTCCGTGACTCACTTATCCGTCCAGCTCTGAGTCTTACAGGAGGAGTGGAGAGTGTTGCATTTTATCCCCGATTCTTTGTTCTGGCAAGACCAGGCTTGATTGTGTTTTTCTTCGGTACTTCCTTGGCCCGTGGATTTGTACATTCCCAACCCATCTGAGGAGCGTGTTTACCCAAGAGGTTATGTGGTGGGCCAGGGCACATTTTTGGAATTAGACCTGGGTTCGGTTCCTGGCTGCAGCTTATACTAGGTATATGGCTGTACGTGCAGGATGGCATCACTTTTCTCACCTGTAAAACGAGGATAATATCCAACGTAAAAAGGCATTGAGAAAATTAAATGATAGTGTATTTAAAGTGCTCAGCATAAAAAAATAAAGCGCCAAGCGTAGTGTCTGGCATATAGAAACACTCAGTCAATGTTAACTGCTGTTGTAGTTGTTGAGGCAGGATTCCAGCTGGTGGGGTGTCTGTGTAGAAAACTAGAAACGGCGTGTTAGGTTTGAGGTAAATGTAAGAGCTGGCATACAAACTCAGGAAGTGTTATGGTTAGCCGGTGTTGCAGCAAACTTCATTCATGCCACCAGCAGCATTTATTGAACATCTACTATGTACTCTAGGATAGAATGTTCCTGCCCGCAGAGGTGCTCATTGTCCAGAAGGGGAGCATAGATGCTTATCATGGAAAAGACTTATAATATAAAAACCTTCAGAGATGCAGGATTTCAGGAGAAGGGGGTCAGGGAAAATCTAGACTAGACCTCGATGTGTATAAATTTTAAAGAGTGGGAAGGACATTGTGGCCAGATGACAGGCATTGTAGCTGAGGCAGGGATTCTGTGGGGAGAGTAGCAATAAGCCTTCATGACAGAGGGACAGAAGAGGTTCATTTCCTCTTCACTCAGTCACTTATTTGCACGGCAGGATTTTACCGTGTGCCACGGCCTGAGATGGACACTGCCTCCACCTCAGAAGCAGCCCTCCCCCTCCGGCCCCACCATTCCCCTTCGTACACTCTGCTGCAGCCAAATGCGAACGCTGGCTGCTCCCTCCGTACGTGCCCACACTTTGTGGGCCTCATGTTTCTCCCATACTGTTCCCTCTGGGATTGCCTGTCCGCTTCCCACCATCTGGGAATCCTCGCACCCTCTCACGTTCCTCAAGCACTAGCACAGCCCCTGGCCTGTGGTTGGTGCTGGGTGATCTGTGAACTTGGGAGGAACAGGCAGCAGCGTTGCCATCCTCACCACTAGCATGGTGAGGATGTGGCAGGGGCCATCCATCTTCTGGTTGAGTTCTAGAGCTTGTATAGATCTTTTTGGGGGAAGGAAGATTGAAGTTGCTTTAACTTATCCTAGATTAGAGCTTTTAGATTTAGTGTAAGACTCAGTGACCCAACCATAAAAGGGAAGTTCAAAATCTCATGTGGTTTGGTTCTGTGAACACAAGACATCAGCCAATATACATGCAGTGCGTTCAGCTGAGCTTCGATTTAATGAAAGAAAGTCGTGTATGTATGTGTGTCTCCCTCAGTTCCAATGAAAACACTTTTTAAACTACAAAACAATACGAGCTTTAATTATCCTTGATCTGATCACCTGACAGCAAGTCTGTTACTCTTGGAATGTGTGTACAAGCTCTCTGCCTGTGTTTGTTGTCAGGTATGTAACACAAATACACAGCTGTCACTACACTGTCAGGTCTCACCATGAGTGTCCACGCGGACATCCAGGGACAATGAAAATATGGCATAGGACTCCATCAAGGCAGTGCTTCTCAAACCTTTTGGTCTTAAGACCTCTTTACACTCAAGAATTATTGAGGACCCCAAAGAACATTTGTTTATTGGGTTATATCTATTCATTAGAAATTAAAGCTGAGAAATTTTTACGTATTGATGAATTCATTAAAAAGGCAATAATCTATTACATGTTAACAGAAATTTTTATGAAAAATAGTTACGTTCTCTTTAAAAATTTAATGAGAAGAGTGGTACTGTTTTGTTTTCCTTTCCCTGAAGAGCATTTATTTTTGTTCCATTGGGAAGATAAATTATTGACTAATTACCTGAACCAGTGGGCACTGTTCTATATTTTTGCAAATTTCTGTAATGTCTGGCTTTATAGAGGACACTGGGATTTTCATACCTGCTTCTGCATCTGGTCTGTTTCACTTGAAGTACAGGAAGAAAATTTGGCCTGACGCACATGTGTTGTTGGAAAAAGGAAAAGTATTTCAATAGCCTTTTCAGATGATAGTGGTTATTAATTTTCATTACTACACCAAAACTTAAGCAGTGGTTTCTTTTGGTTAGTTGCAATGTGGGATCAGAACCATGTCAGTGAACTTGTTATTACTTTGTGCACTTGTGGGGCGATAGGCATGAGATGGCCAAATAATGTCTTACTGTTATTATTTTGAAAATAGTATTGAGATTATGGACCCCCAAAAGGTTCTTGGGGACCCCCCACCCGTCCAGTGTGGCCTCTGCAATTGAGAACCCCTGGGGCAGAGCTTACAGTTACCCACGTGGTCTCTCTCCTTGCTGCTGCTCGTGGGATTGTGATGAGGTGGGAGGGGATGGCGGGGGACACAGAAGGAACAGGGGCGGCAGAGTCCAGCAGACCTGTTCCGGCTCTGCCTCTGCCCGGCAGTGGAATCTTGGACAAGGCTGTGACCTGCTCTTGACCCGTGGTGTCAGTTAGAACTTGAACCTACATTTCTGAACTCTGGGATCTGGGTCCTCGCCAATGTTTTAAGCCCCAAAGCCACTGCCCAGCCTTTGGGCCTCTCTCAGCACCTCCTCTTTGCGCAACCCCGAGGCTCCGCCTGCCCGCTCTGTCTCATTCCTGCTTCCCTTCTCCCCCTCCTGCCCTGGCCTGGCGGTGTCACTGTTTGTTTCCTCCTTCCTGGTTCCTGACTCGAGGGAGTTAAGCTCCTGCCTCTGCCGGATTTTCTGCTTGTCCCTCAAACCTTTCCACATTGTGAATGTACTCTGTCATTCTTCCAGAGCCTGTTGTCATCCATTTGAGCAGTGTTGCTCAAGTCACTTTTAGGCCCCACCCCAAAATTTGATCTATCACAATACATCTTTGAGTTATTGCAGCTCGAGCGTTTTGACACAATACATTATGGTAATCCATGGCACATAGAGACATTAACACTCCGACTTTGACAAAATACATTGTGAAGTCTTTGAAGGCACCATTACAATTTATCTTGTCATTCACAAGGAGACCCTGTTCAGCATTAATGTAGATGAACACAGTGTGGCTTTTGTTTCATTTAATTGCTTGTGACCTTTTTAATTGCTAATTTAACAAAATACCACAGGGTTATATTTCAATTAAATTAACAGTTTGGGGAGTGTTTCTTGTTAATGTATTTATTTTTAAGACATTCCAGCTTTCTCTGCTTTTTACTTTGAGTAGCTAAAATTGTCTTGCCTTGAACAGAGGTGGGTTTTTAAATGTGAAGTTGATAGTACAGTAATAATTTTAATATGCGTATGGTGCAGTGCCAAACATCGTTCATGTGTGATTGGGTTTGCTCCTTTCTAGAAGGATGTAAACAGTAAAGATGTACATGCAAAGTTAGAGAACTTTTCTGATCCCAAAACACACTTTTGGTGTAATGTTCTGCTTCAGATGTTTGTCTTTAGATAACGCATCTGTTACATGCACTGTTTACTGGACACTTCTCTCTGCCTTGTACTGTTTGCTGTAGCAAGTCTGTAAACTCCTAAAGATCAGGAATACTGCATTATCCTCACCAGTGTTCCTCCCGAGTCTAGCCCACCGCTGGCCTGAGGAGAGTTAGTGGCAGGTTGTGGAGCTGACTGATCTATCTGTACACAGACAAGCCCCTCCAAGCGGCGGCACTCCTTGAGAAATGGCCCTGGAACTGCGAGACCGGAAGTTGTTCCCATTCAGCAGCTAACCTGCTGTGGGGTGAGCAGCATGGATCGGAGGCACGTGCAGGGCTGTTTCTTCCCTCTCTGCTCCCCCAGGTGCTGTTGCCTTTCTAATCATGAAAGCAAACCTGCCCCTTGCCAGCTGGGGCAAGGCTCAGAACTCACCCAAGTGTCAGGGGACTTAAATCCTCACACGGGAGATGAATTTACACTGTCAGAGAGGAGAAGGTCAGTGCAGGAAGCATTAGTGTGTTGAGCCAGCTCCAGCTACATAAGTCTTCAACAAAATGAATATGAGGAAATTGACAAGCCTTGCTGGTTATCCCAGAGCTTTAAGACCTCTACTAAAATCCTATCATCTCATCTGCCCATTATTAACATTTCAGCAAAATATAAAGTTTTCATTAATCTCCCACAGCAAATTTAGGAGTGAAAACTGGCACTTGTTTGAGCTTTTAGGACTACATTAGCTGGTGTATTAAACAAAATATGTCATTCTTCAGTAGCTCCTGTAAGAAGCTAAATCAATTTCCAGCCGTATTTATGCACCACTTTATCTAAAAGCATCTGAATTATCATTTACAGCTAAGATGCTTTATTAGCAGCTGGCATTGAAATTGCTCAGTAAAAAATTATATGTCATGTTATAGTAATTTTTAAATTGGTTTTAATCCAACATCATAAAATGTAAAACTCCTAAATGTGGTGTGTGGTTTTTTGTGGGGGGTTTTTTGGTTTTTTGGGGGTTTTTTTTTGGTAATTGGCATTTTAGCATAATGAGCTGCTTACCTCTTTCCAAATCAAATACCTGCAATATTTACAAAATACTAATTAGTAAAGGAAACTGAAGTTCTTGAGCTAAGTTACAGCTAATAATGGCATTTTCTCAGGAAAAATGGCCTTAAATTTTTTTAAAAACATGAAAGGATTTTAATATTTCACCAAAATACAGCTCTCATGTATATAAAAGTTTCTAAAATAGAAATAAACACTTCTTGGCGGTTCTGTTTCAGTAAAATGTGTATTGGAGAAAGTGAGTGATTATTCGAAACTCTAAAGCCTAGCCAGCCTCTTGGTCTGAGATGTGGACATAACCTAGGAGACAGCGGTGATCATGCTGATGGCATCTCTATCCCAAATCACAGGTGTTCCAAAGACAGGAAACAGAGTTACCCAGTGGCCCTTACGGATGTTGAGTGTAACTCTGCTAGTCTATCGATGTGACGTTGGCTAAGTCACTCAGCGTCTCTGATCTTCACCTTCCTGTGGACATGGCACCTGGTCTTCATCCAGTAAACTTTTACTGACCCCTTTTTCTCCTGTGCGTGGCACCACTAGTAGGGTTTGGGCTGCAGGGACTGAGTAAAGCAGCCACTGTGCCTGCCTTCTTGGGGTTTACAGTCTAATGACAGAGACAGAAAGTTACTACCTGTGATAATTATTCTGAGGAAAACGCAGGATACGATGACAGGAGTTGGGGGCCTGGGGTCAGGACAGCTTTCCCTGGAGTGTCACTTGAGCTGAGCTCTTCAGGAGAAAGACGGAGGCGGCCCGGAGGAATAGGCCAGGAGGGAGTGAAATGGGGAGAAGGGTGAGCTTGGCAGAGAGGACATGCAGACGCTCTAAGATGGGACTGTGTCCCCGGCATTCAGTGAATGACCCATTAAGGGTGAGGCTGCATCCTTACTGAGAGGAGAGCATTATTGTAGGTGCTAGAATGGTCCCAGCTGAGAAGAATTGTAGTGTTTGGAAAGACAATGCACAATTTCTAATAAATGAGTTCAATGTGAAGGCACCAGAAACCAGCTTTAACTTACAAGCTTGCCCCGTAAGCAGTAACTAGGAAAGAAAAGCATGTACGTATTTGTCAGGCTACAAGTTATGTAACAGTTTTCCTGTTTTATACCCAAATCTAGAATTTTCACTCCTCCAACTCTTATCCCAAGGAGTTCTCTCTGGGTCTCCCTGTGGGGCCACCTCTGGGTGCCCAGCACAAGGCTTAGGGCACCCCACTCTGGTTGCTAGACAGATGCTCCCTCTGGTAAATGGCACCAGCAGTTGCACCTTCAGAAAACCACGGTTCAGACTCCGGAGGGTGAGCGAGAGTTTAGCCTTGCTTAATGTGACCTTGGGCATGTGACTTTCCCTCCAGAGCCTCGGATTCCCAAAGCATCAGATGCGGAACGACAGCCAGGGTGTCGTGGGTCTTAAATGCACGTGTAAGGTGCTTAGCACCATGCCTGAAGTGTAGTAAGCACTCATGCATACTTGCTTCTGTTTGTTTATCCATCTGCCTTATTTATTCATGTAGCAGAATTGAGCAAAAGCATGCCAGTTACCTGTACTGCTTGCAGGATAAGGTAGAGAAATGAGCAAGAAACTTGACTGACCCTCACAGAGCTTCCAAATGAAGATACAGCAACCATTCAGCAACTCTAGTGCAAGGCTGAATGCGATCGTCTCTGACGGTAGCGTGGAAATAATCATGACGGCTACTTATGAAGCCTGTTCTATGCTAGATTTTTTAAATACATTTTGACGTTCTGTGGATGGCCAAAACGGGTGCAGAGAGCTAGCCACTTGCCCAAGATCATCCAGTAAGTTAGAGGCAGCGCTAGGAATTGGCCCAGGTCTGCCTGGCCTCAGAGTCCGGTGTAAACCAACTGCTGTGGAATTCAGCAGGAGGTGGAGTTTGAGCTGGCCTGGCTGGGGTTTGGACAGGTCTGGCGTCAAAGTGGAAAGGGTTTTGTGCCGCACAAGCAAAGGCCTAGCAGTAGAAAAACCTGCACCTGTGCACAGTCCGAGGCTCTGGGGAGGGGCTGAGAGAAGATACATGTGAGAAGGGACGGGCAAAATTGAATTTTGTTGCTGCCAGATTATGGACAGTCTTGATTGCTTGGCTGAAAAAAGTGCATCCCTTAGGAAGTCATGGGAAGCCAGAGATGATTTTTGAGTACCAGTCTTCTTAGTTGTCACCAGTGTCACATAGCAGAGTACTGAGCATGCACAGAGCTCTCCCTAAACATTTGATGAGTGAATAAATGATCAAAGCATTAGATAGATGAATCGTAAAGGCCTGTGGTAGCTGAATTGTAGATGGAGCCTGGTGGCCAGAGGCCAGTGAGGAGACTTACAGCCACGTGAGCGCAGGCCGGCTGGTGCCTGCACCATGGAGGCCGCAGCGCAGGGCAGGAAGCTGGTAAACTGGCGGTTTGAGAATCCTGGAAAGGACAGGGATTCTTCCAGGGGCACAGAGTGCTTTTATGACCAGGCAATGAATATTAGAAAAAGGAACAAGAAGTGTGACCATGCATGCTGTTGTGATTTTGACTTACTCCTGTGGAGACTGAGAGCTTCTGGAAAGCAAGAGTTTTTCCATTCTTCTTATCCCTACTGCCTAGCCAAGGGCCTGCTGTAGAATAGGCAGTGTTTGTGGAATTAATTGTTGAATGATTAATATGTTTCCATTCTCTTGTTTACTGGAATGGCATTATTAAGTCATCGCTCAGCCTTTTCTCCTCCAAATTAAATAGCCCATATTATTTTAATTTATCCCAAAGCATTTTAAGCAGACACCATTTGCCAAGCCTCATGTATCTTTATGTGTTAAACTGCTTTTTCCTCCCCAGGTTCAAGGGCAGACGGGGTTTTTGAGGAGGATTCACAAATTGACATAGCTACAGTGCAGGATATGCTTAGCAGCCACCATTACAAGTCATTCAAAGTCAGCATGATCCACAGACTGCGATTCACAACCGACGTCCAGTTAGGTAAGTGCACGAACAGGTGATGAACTGAACCCTTTGTACCACTGGTCAATGCAGACCTAGGGGAAAAAACAACGTACAACTTTTGTGTGACCAAAGTGGCTGACAGTAATTTGTTTTCAGAAAAAAATGTTTAAACAGTGAAATTTAAAGCACCTCCTTTTTCCCAGCTCAGTGCTTTGTCTTGTCTTCTTTTTTATGAAGCAGAAGATTAGAAATAGAACTAACTTGAGATTCTCTTCAAACTGATTGACTCCTGTGAAGTTCTGTGATGCCTTTCATGCTATAATTCTCTTACATGCCATCCTCAGAGCTGCCGCGCAGGGCTGCCACTCGCCTTTTCATACCCAGTGGATCCGCTGCCTGTTCATTCATGCTTTATTCAGGAAGCTTTTTAATGATCTCAGAAGTTGTATTTGGATTCTCACCAGATAAACTAGAACTGACTTTCAACTAATATTGGGGATTAATTTGTTTCAATGACGTGCCAAATTTCTGTTTTGACTTAAATCTAAGAGGAGAAGGGAAAGTGTCATAGTCAACATAACATTAATACAGCATTGTCATCGCGGCTGTCATTTCGAGGCATCCGTTGTGTGTTAGGCACTGTGCTAAGTATTTTATATGCACTACTTACCCAAAAGGCAGGTATTTTTATTGTCCCCATCTAACAGAGAGCATAAGTGAGGTGCAGAGTGGTGAAGTCTCATGCTCAAGGCCACGCAGCAGGTGGGGGGGAGGGTGTCAGGAGCAGAACCCCGGTCTGGCCCCAAAGGACGGTGGGCGGAGGGGGACCAGACGTGGATGCCTGACTCACTCGGTCCAGGCCCTGAATGGTACCCTGGCTGTGCCACTGACCTCGACCACACTGCCCCTTCCTGGGCCTTGTTTGCTTTGTGTGTAAAGGGAGAAGGTTTGAATTCTAACTCTGAGGTTCACTAATTTTATGTGTCTCACAAATGCTTTGCACGTGTCTCATTGTAAAAATCTTCGCAAATGTTGGCATTATTTGCAGTAAGCCAGAATGCTGGGTAATTTGTAGTAAGCCTCAAAATCTTTCAATAATTCCTTCCCAACTTGACTGACGGGAGCATGAAATATGCTGACCATACAGCGTAGTAGTTAAGAGATGAGCACCAGAATCACAACTGGTTTAAACTGGGGCTCTATCAATAACCAGCCATATTAGGCAAGTATCTTAATCTTTCAGAGCCTCGGCTTCATTCAGCTTAAATGGGAAGATCAGTAGTACCAGCTTCTTAGGATTGCTGTGGGGACTGAGTCAGAGACTCCATGGAAAGCACTTAGCTTAGGGTGGCAGTCGGTGGGACTTACGTAAATGAGAGCTGTTGGTGGAGAAGCATACCAGCGGAGCATTTAGAGGACAGACTCAGGTTAGAAGTCTGCGTTCAAACCCTGGTTCATTTATTAGTTGCACCACCACAGGCCAATGATGCAGTCTCTGTTTCCTCATCTGTAAAATGAAGACAGTCGTCCCTATCTCAGAGACAGGCCAGTTATGGGGATGAAATATCGTAGCCCATGCAGAACACTTAGAAAGGCGCCTGGGACACAGCAGGTCCTCGGTGAGCATCAGCCGCTAAGGTGGTGGTGATTCAAACAGACTAAATAGACGAGCTGGCACTCCGAAACTCTGAACCAAAACACAGAGCCCACCTTTCTTTCCCCTCTCTAGACTGTTTTGCTCTCTTCACAAAAAACTCTAAGTCTCTATAGTGATAAAAAAGAAAAAAATTAACTCAATTAATGTTGATTCTTAAAACAAAGTTGTTCAGCATTCTTCTTCCTGGGGATGCTTTTCCTAGCATCTGTCATAGAAATAAAAATAATAAGGCTGCTCAAAAAGAAACTAGATCCACAAAAGGGGGTAAAATGACATACTGTATGATTCCATGTATATAACATTCAAAAATACACAAAAATAATCTGCTGTGTAGAAGTAATGATGGTGGTTATCCTGGGGGAAGACGAGGCTGTAGTAACTGCAGGGGAAGCCCCTGGGCTGCTGACACGGCTCTGTTTCTAATCTGGGTGCTGATTACATGAGTATATAGACTTTGTGGGAAACGCAAGTCATAGAAACTCTTATGTCTTATGTACTTTCTGTTGGTGTATTTTCAATTAAACGTTTACGAAAGTAAGAAAGCTACTCAGACATTCAGTGTGTGTGCCTGCGTGCAGCACCTCCCGGTAACACAGGCTCTGCCTTTCCTGGGCGCGTCTAGTTTTAAGAAGCTCGCTGAGTCGCCTGAGTGCAGCCAAGATAGAGGTCCAGGGTGCAGGGAGGGATTCTCCCAGGAGAGCATAATCAGCGAGTCTCCCGAGCCCCAGCGTGAAACACGGTGCCTTGGAAAGATAACCAAGATTGCGGGCTTCTTCCACCCATCTTGTTCCGAAGGCAAGAAGCCAAACTTGAACTCATCAGATTCTGACCCGTTCATTCACTTAAAGGGGAAAGTCCACAAAAGGATCTGTGGGAAGAGCCCAAGCTCTGCAGTCAGGCCTGGGTTCGAGTCCCAGCATTACCGCTTACCTGCAGTGTCACCTCAGACAAGTCCCTTCCCTTTTCAGTCTTAGTTTTTGTCATTTATAAAATGGGAATTATAATGTTTACCTTTCGAGATTGTATGAAAGTGTCTGGCCCATAGAAGCTGTATTCTCAGCGGTAGCTTATCTTACTGTTGTTAACTGTTGTCATAATGTATTTACCTGTTGCTTTCTCTCCTCGTCCACCATCTTGAAAGTATTTAGCTCAGATTAGGTAGTGGCTCTGTTGGCAAAGTTTTACTTGTTGCCACCGTGGAGACGTGTCAGGTAGAAGTGGATGATGACAATGATGCAAGCATCTCTCCCTAGAGCTGTGGTTCTCAGAAATGAGGTTGACTGGAGACCAGGGCCCAGTCACCTCTGGATGCTTCCAGTGGCACACGTGGCGCCCTCTGGTGGAGAGTCACGGCCCTGAGGCGCTTCTGCAACAGATGTCAGACTATGTTTCAATTATGAATTTAAGTTCAGCCTTTAGCATTATGAGCAGAAACTTCGTTAATTAGTCCTGAGGAATTTTGTGACAATAAAATTAAACTGTGCCCATGAGTACTGGACCATGCAGTGAATAAATCAGTTCATTCCCTAGTCCCGTGTAGATGAGTTCAGATATGTGACTTCAGACCCTCTCTCCCTCCTTGCCGAGCAGATGATAACATCCTAACAACAACAGAAACCTGCCCACAGCAATCCGGAAGTTCTTTCTGAGACAGAAGCCTCTGCAGAGCACAGGGCAGCAAACAGCACGCCTTTTATGAGCATTGACGTGAGCAGCTAGGTCCTGAGATCAGTAAATAATTTATTTTATTTCAACTGACTAGCCAGGTGCTTCAGCTGTTTCCTGACACTGATGGATGGCCCCGTCCGCTCGTCCATCCTGTGTCAGTCAGCACAGAGGCTTCACTTGCCCCCTGTGGCAAGTTCTTCTGAGTGCTAAGTGTCTGAGTGTGGCATTTAACCAGCAGCCCTGCCGATTCCACAGGAAACTGCCCAGCCGCTCAGAGGCAGCGGTATGACAGAGCACACCGCGGAGGACGGATTCCCAAGCTCCGCTGTGCCGTCACAGCTGCCTGGCCTCTGACGGGTAGTCGTGGCCGATGTTCCGATGTTACCATCTGCCTTTGGGTTCTGTGGTCAGGAGGAAAGAGGCAAACTTGAATTTGCAAACACAAACCAGTTTTCCACCAGACCTTTTTATGATTGAACAGTTTACTGGAATCTATGAATAAAACCTATGACAAAGAGCCGACCTTTTAAAATAATATTAACAAAAAGAGTTACAATTTTTAAAAGCAGTTGTCATTTATCAAGTGCTTACTATGTGCCAAGCACTTTGCTGCTCACTCTTTTACATGCACTGTCCCCTGTAATTATAGCACTATTATTAGATGATACTGACGTTATCTCCATATTTTATATGAAGAAACTGCGATATAGGGAAAATCTAATAAGGAAGCTGGAATCAGAACCCAGGCCTGTCTGAGGCTGAACCCTACAGCCAACTACTATGTCATGATGCCTTGAATGCAGATCGTCATTGTGCTAGTACTTGTCGTTCTCGAACAATTTACAGTATACAGTGAACTTTCCCTCATGTGACCTCATTTAATCCACACAGCACGTTGGTGATGTTATTCCCCTTTCATGACTGAGAAAACAGACTTGGAGTTAATGAAAGAATGTGATGTATATAAAGCACTTAGCGTTTACTGGCACATAGCTGTGACTTCATAGGCACTAAGTCTTTCCCTCGCCCTCAGCCATCCGATATACAGTGGGATATCCAGTCCCAGTAGGAGAACTGGGCCTGAAACTCAGTCCCATATGCCACGCCCAGCCCATCAGGCCACACATGCCTCAGTCATTAATAACTGGCCCTCACAAAGGAAGTGGTGATTACTTCCTTGTGGCCTCCAGTTCCGAAAGTTCTTCTGCACATCCCTCAGTCTTCTCCCTATCCTGGCATCTAGAGGTCAATGTCAGTGTAGCACGGGTGCCGCAATCTCACCCCCCATTCCATTGCTAATCAGTCACTGCACTTGTGCGCTCTGAGCCTGGACCAGACCTCAGAATCCTTCATAGCACAGCCCTAGGAGCGGCCCCTGCCTGTCACTGGTGGCGGTTCTTAAGTTGGGATCGATTCACCATGCCTGCCCTCCCAGCCCGGAAACCTCACCAAACAAAGCCGCCATGCCTGCCCAAACTGTATTTCTTAAAAACATTCTCGGAATTTTTCATCTTGTCTGCTTCCCCTCGGTGTTGGGCCTAAAAGTACAGATGCCCTTTAAGTATAGGCCGTGCCTGAGCTCATATCAAGTTGAGACTTTTTTCCAGTAACTCAGTCTCCCATATGCCTGATCCTATGTGGCCGACCACAGGATCAGGCACTAAGACATGAGTAGTACCCAAACATGCCAAGGCCAGCAGAGTGAAGTAGGTTTGAGGAAAGTCTAAACAAAAAGGGTCCGTTGGTGAGTACCAGCCGTGATCTAGAAAGTCCATAGTATCCTGTCAATGAGTATTAGTTGGCGGGCCGGCAGAAAATGAATTATAATGCACCTGCCAAGGGGCTCCCTGGAAACCCATGTCAGAAACGAGGCAGAGAGGGCCAAGACCTCACATAGTAAGCCTCCGACTCACATAGGACCTTCAAGCAGTGCTTCCTGTCCTGACCATGTATCACAGTCACCAAGGCCCAGACCTCAGCACAGGCCTGCTGGCTCAGAACCTCCCCTTAATTGTGGGCTTTGGGAAACGCAACCTCACGGTGTTCAGAGAACTTTCTTGTCCCTTTTCTGTTTGTCCAAGGCTTGTTTTTACTGACTGGGCAGGTCGGCCCGATTTTCCTAACTCAGAGTCTCAGGCTGAGAAGTGCTTTGGTAGTTGTGCCACTTGTGCTAACTTGATTCCTTCACCTTATCGTTTGTCAATATAGCCTGTCCCCTTGTCACCAAAGAGAAACATAATATACCTTTAATTCATACCATAATATGAATACACGATATACCATGAATTCCGTCTGTGTTATATTGCATTTTTAGTCCAACATAATTCTTTATAGATATACAAATTCTTTATGGGATTTACAGATAAAGACTATGTTATAAAATAATCTCTACCAAAAGGTTACCTCTATTATCTCTTCATAAAACAATCCATACGTATAATCATAACACTCCTGATCACAGTAGTTATATATCAGAATTCTCGAGGACAGCAGCATATAGCTTAGAGAAGGCAAAGAGGTTTCATCTCATAAACCAACTCCAATCAAGTTCGTAATGGCTGCCCAGAGCATTATGCTGAGGCAGCATCTTGAGCTGTGTCTGAGGGCAACATAAAGAAACTCTGTGATTGATTAAAAATGCCTGCCCTGGGCCTGAGCATGATGAGAGGCAGCATAGCTGCCATCTGTTGTCTTCCCTGGTTTGTCTGTCCTGTTGCAGTTACGATTTAACCCTAGTTAATACCTGCAAGCCAGCACTCACGGAACATCTTAGTACACCGTTGTTTTTTAACATACAATATGCAAATTTAAGAAACACATTAACAATACGAGACTCCGCGAGTGAAAGCAAAGAGCTGTGGCCTGGACTTGATTACTCCTCAGGCTCACTCTGATGCAGAAAGTAGTTCCGTGTGGCTATATGAATAAAATATGTGCCCTGTTATTTTCTGATGGGGTGCCTATATATAGGTGTATATATAGTTCAAGTAATGACGTAATCTGCAAATGCATGTTCTTAAGAAGTGGATTGCTCTGCCTTCCACGTTTCTGTTTCGTTTTCTTTTGGAATATAAGGAGATAACCCTTCTCCATTCAAAGACACTAAAACGATCATGAGGAGACATGCATTGTGCTTAACTCCAAAATCCCCAGGTCTGTTGAGTAATTTGAGGATGACAATTCTAGTATTAAATGATTGTTCTGTCCCTATTGTGGCAACATTTTCTGAGTCAAAATGTGGACTAGAGATTACCAAATACTAATGGACTTGCGAGAGAGCAGGTCAGGACTGCCTCCAGAAAAGCCCTTTACCACATGAGTGCTTAGTGCAGTGGGTGGAGGAGAAACCCCCCAACTGGGAATGTTGGAAGCTCCGGGGGCTTTTGCTAACTGTATACTTTCCCCTTGTTCTCCACTCCCAGACCTACCCTGTGAGAATTCCTGCTGAGTAATCCAGGGTTACTAATGACATTGGGTCTGGGTCCTCAAGGGCTGACAATGAACTGAGAATTGGAAAAAGCTGAGAACCACCGCCATCCTAGAATTCATGGGTATAGGATATGTGAGCGTTCCTCAAGGCTCTGTGTCCTTTTTACTGCTTCCTCATCCTTGGTACTTGAGCTCCAGGTGTGTGCCTGGGCCTGAACATGAGGAAGACTCTGACTGATACTATTACAAATTCACTTAGGAAACGGCATTGCCGCTTCCCGACTCCCGTGACAAGCTCACCTGAGGAATCTGTTTACCAGGAGGGTATTTAGTTTGGGGATCTAGCTGCCCTGGTGTAAAATCTGTGTAACTGCCTTCTCTACAGAGAGAATTTAACCCTCACCTGAGGACAGGTGTTTCTGGGGCTGACCCATCCCAGGTCTCGTTTTGTAAGCTCTGCCCCGGCACTGTGCTGAGTGTGGCTGTACGTGCCTGGTCTCATTCATGTTCAGCTGCCTCTTAGTTTGCATTCTAAGGATAATGGTCTAGCCAGATACACTTAGAGTTGTCACTGGCCACACACTGGAATTGGCAGCATTTAACTGTGACTCCCAAATGGTTTCAGATGGTTAGCCCCTTAAATGGCACCAGTGATCCTGGGCCCCAGTACCCCTCTAGATCTCAAAAATGTAAAGCTCTACTGGGTCTCAGTTTAGTTGTGACCCACAAAATGATTTTGTCACCTTTAGAGAGTTCTTTACATATTGCAGAGGCAGTGCTTTTTATACTGTTATGCATGTGATCACTGTGTGACTATACCCACTATATAAACAATGCATAGTCAGACGAGAGAGCTGATCTGTTTAAACCCTGGCCAGGTAGTGTGGGGATGTGAATTATGGTTACAGTTCTGTCATAATAGGTGACATCAGACAAGTCATATCCCTGCCCTGAGCCTCAATTTCTTCATACGGAGAGTGAAAACCCCAGACTCGGGCGCCTCGGAGGTCTCGTTAAGCCCAAACAGCCTGTGTGTCTGATCCTGTGTGTAAATTCAGACAAGTTCCAAAGACTTTCCTAACCATTCTGTGGGCGCTATCGATTGGCCGTGTAGGTTCAGCAAAATCCACTCTCACAAAGAGTTGTTCAGTGTCACTCTCAGGGGGCTTTTCAGGCTTTCATAGGCTCTAGGTAACCTGAAGACAAGAGGATTGTAGAATTGTATACAAAGCTACTCCAGGATTTAACAACAGTGGGGCTTTTATAGTCTTAGATTCAAAGTTGTAGGATATTGATGAATGAACCACAGCTGGTGATGTCTGAGCAAATAAACAATAACTCAGGAAATACACTGAGGCATGGAATGTCAAGTGCCCCAATTTTTGCCAAGCTGGTGTTTTAACTTCCTAGAGGGGCATTTTCAGTGTGCCTCCGAAGAGTCGGGCCTGCTCCTCTGGGTAGGAAATAGCTGTGGGTCAGAAGATGCTAGACTCACACAGACCTCGGCTTCAGCCCGCCTTGCTGTTTACGGACGTGGTCCGCCCTGCGCAGGACATCCTTTCACCTTCTGAGGCTCCTCTTTAGTAATAATTTTAGCAATAATTGAGCCCTTACCATGTGCCAGGCACTCTGCTGTGTTTTCTACGTGCTTGTGCTATTTCATCTTCATGACAGCCCAGGAATGGGTACTATTTTAACCCCAGTTTACAAAGGAGGAAGGTCAGGCTCACCGAGGGAGAAGCAACTTTGCCCAGGATAGCACTAGTGGGAATGTGCCGGCAAAATCACGATCTCCAGATGAAGAACCTGGAGACCTTGCAGGATGGGGATTCCTAGTACAAGTGTCTCCACAGCACCAGGTGTAAGAATGTTCCTCCTGATGTTGAATTGAACTCTTGGAGGTCACAGGGAAGAGGTGTCTCCAGTGACACTCAGCAAGGGGAGGTTATTGGAAGGATTCATGGGTATGAGGGCATTGCTTGCCCCGGCTGGACAGCCGTCCTGGATCCCGGTACCTCCGAGGCTGGGGTGGAGAGCAGGTCCCTCACCACAACCCCAGACTAGGGCCAGCAGGTCCCGTGTTCACATCCCTCCCATGGCTCCTTGAGCGCCCCCGTTCTGACCCGACTCCTGATAACCATAATCAGGAGAAGTAGTAGCGTGGGTCACTAGCTGTGTATTAATCTCTATTCCAAAGCACTTACAAGTCTCATTTCCCTTAATCCTCACAACAAACCCATGAGGTCGGTACTACTGTCATCACCATTTTATAGCAACTTGGCATAAGTCACAAAGGAAATAGGAAAGGTGATAGTTGAACTCAGGACTCTCAGACTCCAAAGTCCCTGTCCCTAACCGCTCTGCGTACTGCCTTTACATCTACAGTGGGTTACGACTGCCTGCCTGGTAGGGGTGTAGTGAGCTCTCATAAGTCTCTGCACAAAAGGCCTGGCACGGGGGCTGCTCAAAGGAGGCACCCAGGCTGTGTTAGCAGAAGAGGGTACACAGCGCTAATTTCCTTGTAGGGAAATCTTTTGACTAAAACAGACAAGGGTCTCCTTGTAAACTCCAAAGCCTTAGACAAATAGTTCCCCCAGAGAGTTGTGTATACATTGGAGTTGCATTTTTGTTTATTTTGAACTGTCTTGTTAAGGAAGGATTTATATGCTGGCGCTGATGTAGGACAGCAATCAGGCAGTGTTTTCTGCCTTTGACAGTTGGTGTGATAGTTTGCTTCCAGTGAAGTTTGCCTCACTGTATCTGGAAGCTGTCAGAAGTGGGAGCATGAAAAGGTCATGACAGATGGCTGTGGATAAGTGGCTCGGGGAGGAGGGCTGGTAAAGGAGACAAATGGCCTCCCTTGTTTTCCGAGGGAAGGGACTGACCCTGGCCACTTTGGGCCGGCCCCCGTGCTCTCCTCACCTGCCATTGCTGCGGTAGGGTGGAGCCTGCCAGGCACCACTGCGAGAGAGGCACCAGGTTGGGCATAAGGCAGCGCGTGGGAGCCCTTCCCAGCAGTGAGTCCCTTGGGTACTTGAGAACTGCCAGAAGGAAGTGATCACTTTTCATGATGGTCAATTACAGGACTCAGCCATTCTCCATTTCCCACGTTCTAAAAGGCGGGAAAGGGGTACTGAATTCTGAAGTTGAAATGGATAAACATGTCGACTTCTAAACTCATTTGTTTTTATTTTCGGTGAAATTTTTATTTTGGAAAAGGAAAGGATGTAACCCTGCTAGCCAGAGTTGACCCCTGTCAACCAATTTGGAGCATATCCCTTTCATCTCTTCTCTATAAATATTTTTCTGTCCTTTTCACATAACATCATAAGAATTTGTCCGAGTCAAATCTTTTCTTACACATAATTTTCATGGTCGTGTTGTGTTCCATCATGGTTGGATTAACTAATCCTCTATCGTTGGCCATTTAAATTGGAGAAATGTAAACTTAACAAAAGCCAACTTCCTTTGTTTTCTTGGGTGTATATTTATAATTTGAATTGCTTAAAAATAATGCATGAGTAACAATTTTAAGCAGTGCTTCTGCCTTTCTTTCAGTGACTTTACATAAAAATTTTAACCAGGGAAATCAAAACTATGTTCAGCGGTCAAAAAAACATATTGATAGGATTTCATGCTCAGTTTGCCATGTATGAACAAAAATAGGTGCTTATCTATTGGCACATTTGAATATTTATTTGTTCCTTGGTGATAACTGAGAGAGGACACGAAGGACTGGGCAGAGTTTCCTATTGTCTTCTTAACCGAATGCGGCCGTGCAGAGCTGTGGAAAGTACTGTACTTGGGAACCAGAAAGCACTGGGTGTGGAAAATGGCTTTTCCAGCTTAAAGCTCTCCACCCTTACACAAGCACCTTTACCTCTCCTAGGGTGTATTATGTATTAAACACCTAGCACGGTTCTTTCAGGGCCATGCAGTGGCTGAGAACATAGATCCTGGAACCAGATTACCTGGCTTTCTTCAAATTGCAGCTTTGCTACTTGTTAGCTGTGTGATCTTGGGCAAGCTACTTAACCTCCCTGTGTTTCAGCTTCCTCATCTATAAAATAGGAATAAACATAGTAACCAGCTTCATAAGGCTGTTGTGAGACCTGAATCAATGCACACAAAGGATTTCCAGCCATGCTGGCACATAGTGGTCCAGTTAACGTTCCCCCCTCTTTCCCCCTGGCCTGGACTGTGGCACCAGCCTCCTAACTGCCCTCCTGTCCACCAGGTTGCCTCCTTCCAACCAAGGACCTCTGGCTCCCAAGCCAGGGACGGAAGAGGTCTGTGTGTGCTTCCAGGCTGGATTCTGCAGACTTTTTCTTCAGCAGTGGGGCCTGGGTGTGCTCAGGACCATGGGTTCCGGCTGTGGACTGTCTCAGGCCCTCCAGGACTAACAGCAGAGGGCTGCCACTTCCCCAGCAAGAGCGAACAGGAGCCTGTGGGGCTGCGGGCCCTGCTTTAAGGAGCTGAGACTCACACACACACACCTCAAGTAGGGTGAGATGATTTCATGTACAGAACGATTTTTCCCATCAGGGAAGATTACCCTACAGGTTCCTTTAAATAGCGACTCCTCTAGGCAGGTGATTGTTTTATAGATCATTAACTACTTGGCTGAAAGCCTGCAGGGCAGAGAAACTTAAAACTGAAGTGCTGGGGGCCCCTGCCAATTACAGATCAATCCAAAATGAAGATCAAGTATCTCTGGAACTAGAAGTCAGTGGGAAATGTGATTTGATTTAGAAAAATCTGATTTACACGTAACTTTTTTGGAGCACACCAATTGTTTAAATGGTGTTCCCACCTGCTTGCCCATCTTGAACCTAATGCATTCATCTCCCACGTCTTCATCCCCAAACCCCAGACTTGGGACTCTCCTCTGTGACCAGCGACTGCACAATAGCCCCCGGAAAGGACGTCATTGGGAAGGCATTCTTGTGGCCAGAGCTTAGGCAGTTGATTAGAGATACAGCCCGTAATGGATGAACTATACAGTAACAATTTGCAGATAAAAATAATAGAAGTTAAAGTGTACTTTACATGATAAAAGAAAGATGAAAGAGGATGAGAGCCTGTTACATCTGAGATGGTTACAAAAGTCCTGCTTTGTGAAGTAGGCTCTGTTGAAAAGATTGATGCAATGGGGAGTGACCTTGGCTTGGAGCAGGAGCTGGTGATGTATGTATGAGCGTCCCTCTGCTAAATGGACCCAGATTTGTAGCACTAATATACATGGGAGCCCAGAACCAAACTCAGTACGGCAATAAATCAACAGCCACTTTGGGTGTCATTTCTGGTTTATATTCCACTATTGTTCTATCACTTTAATTCATGTCACTATCATCTTTTCATCTGGAACAGTTTTATATAATTTTCCAGTGGAGTTACCTGACAAATCCTATCAAATTAACAAGGGACATTAACAATATTGACTGACTACGACTTCAGGAGTTGCAGGGCCGTAGAACAAAATTTTAAAACCGTGTCTCCCTGGTGATTTCCCCCCCCCCTCTTTCTGCGAAAGAAACGTGGGCAGGGTTTATTCCACATAAGAGATATGCACATTTATTTTGCTCTGCTCATTTTGACTTTTATAAACGTCAAAATAAGCAGGGGAAAAAAAAGCAGAAGAAGGAGGGGGGACCCCCCCAAAAAAAAAAAAACGCTACCAGAAACCGTGGTGTAAGTACTTTTCTTCTGTCAGGGAACTATAGAAATGTCCAGATCTTTAACAATTAATGACCAAATTGGAGAGAAGAGTATAACTGGGTAGTCGTAATCTATTTTAAGTGAAATGTAATAAAAGTGGTCTCCTGATGCCTTCTCGCCCTCCTGAAATCATCTAGACCTGAACGTCCAGAGTCAATTGGACTTATGACATTATGCCTAATTGAAATATGGTGTTCCTGAAATATGTCTAATGACAAGTTCCAGCATTCGATTAATAAAAAAATACCAATTGTTCGTCTTTTCCAAAGACCACCGAGTAATGACCAGGGGTTAAGCGACCGTACTGCATTTTCTCCTCCGAAGACAGCAGACGGGACCTCACCATGGTCTGGCTGTCGTCCCCTGCCTTTGTCTGACTGCTGTTTGAGATTTCTTTATTCATAAGATAAAATAGAACTGGAAGGAGCATGTGGCAGACCTGATCACTAGAATTGTGTTGGTATTTGTTTTCTTTTTTAATTTTAAATTTGCTCTCCTGCTATGGACATGGTGGGGTTTCTTGTTTTTTTGTTACTGTGTTTTAACTGAGCTGTTTCTTTTATCTCCTTTTTCTTTTGCCCTACTAAGTTTTCTCACATTGTATTGAAGAATCTCTAAGTGTGATTCATAGGATGAAATATGTTAACTATATTGTATCTGTGTTAAACATCTAAGAAGGCATATTTCTTAATAGTTTTTGTATAGTCTTTGGATGCCCCCTCCCCAACTCTCCCACCCAGGAAACCAGACTGTGCAACTTCTGTGACCATTTGGAGTCTCCGTATGTGTGTCTTAAGCCCATGGCATTTCCCCAGACCCCTAAGAGAACGCTCATGTTCATCCAATTTAGGATTTACAAAGCAGGTCAAATGATGATACTGAAATCACTTACACCTTCCACTTCCTGTGGCTTCTTTTTTTTTTTTGTCCTCCCCTCGGCCTTACAGGTATCTCTGGAGACAAAGTAGAGATAGACCCTGTTACGAATCAGAAAGCCAGCACTAAGTTTTGGATTAAGCAGAAACCCATCTCAATCGATTCTGACCTGCTCTGTGCCTGTGACCTTGCTGAAGAAAAAAGCCCCAGTGAGTAGTCCCTTTTATTTATGTCTCCTCTCTCTCTACCCCCTCTTCCCCTCTGTGTGCTGGGTGCCAGGAGAATATATTACCACCGTGTCCTTTTTTCCTTGGGTCTGTTTAATTCATTACCAGAAATTTCTTTTAATCAAACGGGATTGTATTATGGTACACAGAGCCTGCCATGGGTCCCCATCCTGTTCCGTCCTGATGGCAGCAGAGAACCTCACAGCTCCTGACCCCAGTAGCCCCACTCCGGGAGCTGGGGGGGGGGGGGCAGATTCCTGCTGCGAACCTGCAGTCACCAGAGCCCTCCTTTCCTTTGTGCTGCCTTCCTCTTGCCGTTGGCGGACTTGACCAGTTAGATCTGGCTCTGCCTTCCTTCCTTGCCAGATCGAGGGAAGCTGGGAGATTTCCTGTGGCAGCTGAAGACTAGATTTAGATATCCATCATGCCGGAAGTGTCAACACCCTCCAGATTATTGGCAGTTGCACGACCTACCGGCTTGTAATTAAACTCCTGCCTGGTCCTGCAGAAGAGATGGCTGCTGGGTTGGCACTCTGTTTAAATTATGAAAGTAGATACAGTCTGGTTGTATATTTTTGGCGTATTATATTTTTGCAGTTAAGTAATTGAGTGTAGCAGTTAGATTAATCATTTTTAGGACTTCGGTCCCATCATGGAACAGAAAGGACGCAGATCACACTGGAATTCCTCCATGGAAGAATGACGTTTAAACTCTATAAGGATTTGTTAGGTGCCTGGAGAAGGCTATGCGACGGTGGTTCTAAGCCTGGCACATACCAGCATTGCCCGTGGAGTCTGTATAAAATGCACTTACCCACAGCCGACCCCAGTGGGTTCTGATTTGGTAACTTGGAGTACGACTTGAGCATCTGATTTTCGTTAATCCCTTTTTCCAGTGTCCACTAAATTTGGGAACAAATGTTATGAGGAATGACATACTCGAAAGGAGCAATAAGAAACGTCAAGGCCAGCAAGTGTTTATAATATGGTTCAAGTTTTTGAGATAATACTGACCAAACGGGCCCAAAGAGCACAGAGCCCCTGAACAGACTGGGCACATGCCACATTGCCTCATTAATGGGTGGGCATTTCACTGTTTTGTTAAATCCAGCTCTGCTGGGCTGCAGTCTCCTCCTTTCAACTCTGGCCTACAGCTTGGCAAGAAGGGAGAACTTAGTGGTCAAGGAGGAAAAGACTGAGCCACGCCCACCCCACTCCCGGCCATTCCTGTCATCCCAGGGAGGCCCCAACTCTGTGAGGGCGCTGCTGGAAGGGCTGGCAAGAATGCTACCTGCTGCTCTGGGGCCCGCGCCCCAAGGCTGCCAGATTCCAATCCCTCTCGCTCCAGCTTGTCAGCCAATAAAGATGTTGTCTAGCATCATTCTTCCCAAGAACTCAGGATACTTTGAAAGTAACATTTTATAAATTTTCCGTGTGTCTGAGAAATGAAAGAGTACCACTTGCATGTTGCATAGAGGGATAAGCTGGAGTGGAAAGGTTAGGGCAAGAACTAGAAATGGGGTTCAGGTTCCCCTCACATCGAGACACTCACTGTGCCAAGGAACTCTGTGATTCAGGCTCTGGAAGGTGGACGGTGTAACACGTCCAGCCTAGTAGGGAACGAAGAAAAGATGCACAGCTACCACCTCCTAGTTGCCTCTTGGGATCAGTCACTCAAGAAATTAATTATTACATCTCTGTGAGTGAGGCCAGTTCCAAGCATTGGGGGTGCAGAGTAGATGTGGGCCCCACCATTTCAGTATTGACAACCCAGCAAGAGAGTCTTTTATCTTCTCAGACCTACAGGATGATTCTTTGTGAAAAACCTGCATGTGGTTCTTATAGAGGTTTCCTCCCTCACTCTGGCTCCAGAGATCTGCAAATTATGACACTTTCCTGAAAAAGGAGACACACACCCCCGGAAAATACTTCCTAAGTCTTTGCCATTAGCACAGTGCTTTTGAGACCATGTTCCTCAGAGCTCTATGTTCTCAGGGGACCTCAGGAGCCTGTGTGCGTGTGTGGTGTGTGCATGTGTGTGTGTGTGTGTGTGTGTGTGTGTGTGTGTGTTAGGACCAAGTTAGGCATAAGGCTTCTTCTTCAACCAAAAGAGCTCTACTTTTTTCTGTATTAAGATTCTGCATTTAAAAATCCAACTGATAAAAAGGATTTTGCTGCTTTAAAAAAAAGGTCTGAAAGTTACAGGCTTATAGAATAAAATTCAGACTCCTCAGCACAGCCTCTACAGATGCTGACCACTCCAGGCTTATAGGCCGTAATTTTTTTTTTTTTTAATTGGGAAACTGGGAGATGGGAACAGCGCTGGGGAATTGGGGGGAAGGGGAACAGACAAGTTGCTGTCCTTTGGTTCTTCAGTCTAGTTGTGGAGGACGTTGCTTCACTGCCCCAAGTTGGCACCATCATTGCGCTCTTCCCGGGCGAGGCAGATCAGTCGCCAGCTTCTGGATGCCCGCTCACTGTGGCTGCTGGATGCCCGCTCACTGCGGCTGCTGACCGCTCACGCTGGCTGCTGGCTACACACGGTAGCCCATGGCAACCCACTGCAGCAGGGACTGCAGCCTACGCCGTAGCTGGCTACTCCCGGCAGCCCAGCTCCAGGTTGAACTGTTGTTCAGCATCTTAGCTGTAGAGGGCAGTGTCACTGGCCCTCATATGTGGGATCCGAACCGGGGCCCTCTGGCGTCCCAAGCCAGCTCTTAACCAACGCGCCACTTGGCCGGCCCTCATAGGCCGTAATTTCACCTCCTGAACTTGGGATGTGACTAGTGTGAGCTACTTGCACACAAACACATCTCACAGCCTGTGCTTCCACCGTTCCCCACTGCCTGGCGTCACCCCCACCCTCACCCTCTAATCTATGGACACCTCCACTTCCCCAGGCCCAGCCCACTCATTTTTCAAGATCCAATGTCAGGCTCTCTGTGACTTCGCCCCCGGAGTTTGCACACCTCTGGGAAAGCACCTCACACACTGTGCTGTGTGTATCTGTTTGGGGCCTGCCCCTCTCTGCCACCCCCCATCTCCATGCTGTGTCCTCAGCTCCTAGCACAGCGCCTGCAGCGTTGTCCTCGGTGACTATCTCGAAATTGAACTTAATGAGGCTAGAACTTAGAAACCAAAAGCTACTCAACGTAATTCATGTTGTAAAATGCCCAAAGATGTAGTAAATGAATCGGTTTGATGCTGTGTTTTTTGTTGTTGTTGTTGTTGTTTTATGATTTCCAGTATCTTCATCAAATTAATTCAGTGAGTTAATGTAAAAAGTTCATCTTCGAGACCATCATCAGACCACAGAATTAATCTATAGGGCTGCTGTTGCTGCTGCTTTTTTAAAAGGATTAATAGTAACCCTTTTTATCTTTTATGTCTGTTGAACCTTAGAAAAAAGTTATTTTAACAGCACTAAAGAAATGAAAGTCACTATATTTCATAAGTTTAGCCTGCGATTTTTATCAGCATAGTGATGTATGTTTGTAGCTGAGTTTACATCAAAAATTATTCTTGGGGCCTTCTTGAATGAATTATGGCAAAGAGAGAGAGTCTAGAAGTAGATAAGGTTTTTGATTTCTGCAATATATTTCCTTTTTCATGTTTTTATCTCTCTTAACACAAGTGTCTTGCCAAAGACTGGAACGTGTGACCAACTGGAATAATTTAGTTGTGAAAACAGAGCGGACGTGTTATTAAACAGCCTTCTTTACAAAAAGGCATTAAGTGTTGGGAGGATAATGAAGTTGTTCTCGGTCTTACTTGAGACGTGTTTGTCAGAATTTTGAACAAAAAAAGAAATGGTTTTTAAAACCTCCGAATATGGCCAGTATGCAGTGTTTATTGAGAAAGCCACTGTCAAACCATTAATTTGGTCGTCATAAGGAACACCACTCAAGTTTAATTGATGCCATATCCAAAAAGTATGTGAGTAGCTGAGTTGGCAAAGGGACTGAGCCTTGGAGCACGTGCCGTGAAACACATAATTACCCATAGTGTGGAATCAGACCCCGACTCAGAAGCCATGCTCCATAAATAGCAGCTCTGTGGCTCTTTCCTTCCACAAACTTCTCCCTCTTAGGCCATTTTCTCAGAGGGAAGATTTATTGCTCTGTCCCCGTGAGTGTTTAAGAACCTGAAACTTAATGACTAAATAGATACATGCCTTTAAAAAAGCCGAACCAATAAATATGGACTCTTACAAGAGTTCGTTGTGGAAATCTGGGTATCAAAAGCCCTGAGGAATTAAGAATAAATTATGCCTTTTTAGTTTTTTTGGTTTTGGTTTTTTTTTTTTAAAGACATGTGCTGCCATTATTATTCAAATCTGTGATTTCTCAGTCTGGTTTTGCTACACCTTAGGATATCTTTTGCTGTTTTGAAGGCTGTCACAAACCTCTAAAAGATAGATAAATGTTCATTTATTTTAAGCAAAGATGTGTACGGCACATAGGAGAGGAAAATGTTTCCATACCAGAAACTACCATGGTTAAATTGTCTCCGAGAAGTAATTCTCCATTGTTGTACAGGTCTAGACATAGGCTTTGACTACACTAGGCTCTCTTTTTAACAGCTAGCCTCCAATTCCAACGCTGAAACAAAAGCATGGGGCCTTTCTGTGAAACTAGCACCCAGCACAAACCCTCGGCTGGATTTAAATCAAATACCAGACTCAGCCATGCCAGGTCTGGTTTCATCATCAGAAGGTTGTACAGGTTTCACGTCTTTAAAGGAAGCTATCATTAAGAAATCAGATTTAAACCTTAATAAAGTAGCTGTCGTCTTTATAGCTGAAAAGAGCTCTGTATCTCAATTAAGTAGAGATAATATAAAACCTTAAGGAAGCAACGTAATAGAGATAACCTGATTACATTCTCTTGCAATAGCCTAATTTAAAGGAAATCTGATTCCGTTGATGCTGGTTCTGTTGGTGGGGGATTGTTTGTTTGGTTTTTTGTTTTTCCCAAAACGCTGTTTGGATGCAGGATAGGATCCCTGTGCTCGTGAGTACGCCGCAGCTGCAGGAGGCCTTTACGCCGACCTCGTGAGTGGAACCTGCTGGATGTTTGCGATGAGATTCAGTGAAGGTTGTGAGCTCAATTAGCTGGGCTATTGGTGACCTCCCGCTTAAATGGATCTTTCTTTTCATAAGTACTTGACAAGATCTGCAAAGTAGTGTATTTAATTTACTAATTAAATTAAAGCTCCTGAATAATGATTTGTCCACATTGATTTAGCTTAAATAGAAAAGATCAGCATTGTTGTGATCCTCCGGAACCTTAATGGCCAAGCCAGTTAGACACAAAGGCCTCTTGTGTGTTACAGGTCAGAAGCACATAGGTGAGCCCGTGCAGTGATTGAACTGCCTGCACTGCACCCCGCAGTTGCAAATTCCCTTTGCCTGCCCGGTCCATTGTTGCACTGGGGCTTAAGAGAATGTTAACGCGGTAATAGGCACAGGGCCTTCCCCATTACACGTCTCGCTATCGAGCGGTTCTGCATGACTAGTTAAAGAAGATGGCAAGAAGATTAATGAAAGCAAGGCTAATACAGAAGGGGGTACTTTTGCAAGACTTCTACCGAGGAGATATTAGAGCTGAACCAGAGCCTGGCTTTTTCTTTATCCTGTGACCTTTGAACCTGCCTTACTGTTGAGAGCTGCCAGGGAAGTCGACATTTTGATTGATGTTGGTACACGAGTCAGTCTTTCCCATTGAATTCCACATCTGCACGAAAATAGCTTTTCCAGCAGAATTCATACTGGCTAGAAGTGATAGCCAAATTGATGGCTGAAATGCTTTTATGTAGTTTTCATTTAAACCTAAAGATATTTGATGGTTTAATTCAGTGTCCAGTTTTCATAGATTATAAGCATTCACTTACATGTCCTTAATGGGTTCATCAACTCATAGTGAAAAACCAGCATTAAGAGTGTTCCGAGGTTTGCAAACAGCTCCAAGGAGGCTTTATGGTGGAGTAAAAGCAGTCATCAAACAAACCCTTCACCATCCTTAAAAAAGAAAAATCAGGCGGAGGGCCCCAGCAAACCTGACTCTGAGGTTTTTGTAAATAAAGCAAAGCATCTGTTTGGGGGAAGCTATATAGATGGGGAAGTCTGAAATCTCTCCTTTGCACCCCACCTGTGCCCCAGAGCAAAGGTTCTCTTGATCTATCCAAATGCTGGGTTCCCTGACTTTGACCTTGGGACACTAGCATCCCATCTGAAAGGGATTGCTGTGGCCTCCTTGTAAGACAGCCCTGTGCAGATACGAACCTCTTCATGTGTTCTCAGTAATTCAGTTACCTTGCTTGTGGAGCTGCAGGCCTCTAGAGAGAAAGAGAGAGGGAGTGTGTGTGTGTCTGTGTCTGAATCTGAATGTGCCTGTGTGTGCACCTCCACCCCCTCTCCCAACAAAGAGTGGCAGGACTCAAGTTTTGTTACTGCAATTGACTTGGGTACACCCCAGCCCATACATTGAACCTCCTGACCACCCGATTGCTCTCCTCCCTGTTTGACAAGGGTAGTTCTAGAAGAGAAGACACGCGCGTGCGCACACACTGATGTGACAGGTCTTCCAGGTGCTAAAGACGGAGGGACCCAGGAATGTTGCCGTGCTCTTTCAATGCTCGTGAGAATATGTGAAAGGGAAATGAGGGTGGTGTTCGCCACCGCGGGATGAAAGAGCTACACCTGAGGTGGGTGGGCGCGTGTCTGTGGCTAGGTGTCTGTGCCGTAAGCCCCATACAGTAAGGCACGTGCATCTATCCTCACATGGACCTGTAGCCCACACGGGCGACAGCCCATCCTCAGGCTGTCAGTTTCCAGGAGGTCCAGGCACTCCTCACGCAGTGGGCAAGCTGTGTGGTGTTTTTGTTCTCTGACAAGGACTTATTTCCTAAGTTCCAGATCAAATACGGTAAGTACTGCTCGATTACAGAACACCGCGGACGCTAACATATTAAATGCCCCCGTTATTGAATTGCCTTTTCATAAGGGTACTCTGGAGCACAATCAGGAGCAGGCAGCGCCTCATCCTTTTAACAGATATGTTTCCTAGCCCTATTAAAAGGGGTCTTCATCTATCCTGTCAAAGGGAGTCTGCTGGGGTTTTTTAGTTTAATTACACTATCCAATTAAAACTCCGTGCTGCATTTGGCGCGCCTCTCCTTGGGCCTGAGTGGATATGACATTTACAAGGCTCGCCTTTCAAGCAGACAATAGTGTGATTGATGAGGTGCACGTTCAGTGAAGGAGGCGAGTGCCTGTGGAAGTGCTGCTTAGTGCATTTTGATTTATTTATCATCTCCTTCCAAAACAAGGGAGCTGCCGGAAGATGGGTTTAGGCAACTAGGGGACCACCTCCATTTTTCCAAGTGGATGGGAGGGAAAGACCTGGCGTGCGCCACAGAATAAAGGTGGGCCAGCTTGCATCATCTAACACCAGGCATGCTTAAGTTTCCTGACTCAGTTTGCTTTCCAGTAACCTCCCGCTGCAGTCTGCTGTTAAACAGGCCACCTCTGTGTTTCAGGGACCATTTCTCTGGGGATGGATCACATTGGCTATACCGCTGAGAACTTAGCCCCCGGGAGCCAACCCTGCATGTGGCCCATTGGCTGACCCTGGTAACTGGCACCTGACATTTGTGCTAGACGTGCCTTTTTATGCTTCCAGCTGCATCGCCCAGAAACCCAGCAGCTTCTGTCCAGAGGCCACAGTCAGTGCTCAGAGACTATCTCTGCCTGGGCAGGTTGAGCATTTAAAAATTGCTTCTGGAATTTGGAATCAGCCAAGAGCGAGTGAAGCTCTTCAACAAAGAGGCATGGAGGCAAAGTGGAGACCTTTCCCGGGTTATGGTGAAAGGGCAAAGCCAACATCTTGTTCGTAACCTACTATTGCTATTTACCCTCAGCATGTGGTAGGTGGGACCAGTGTGCCTGTCTCTGTGATTCCTGGGGAAGAGGTGTTTTGGTGCAGTGTGTGGTCTCTGGAAGGGTCAACCCTCTCTGAATTCAGGAGGCAGGAGACTCTTCTCTGAGCCCCCCCGCCCCCCATATTCATGATCAGGGATTACAGTTGCTCCCAGGGGCTGCTGAGGGCATGTTTGCTAACTACGTAATACGGAAAAATGTCTGTGTTCGTGATCAGAATTGGCTGATGGGGTTTCTTACACCCTCAATAAAGCTTTCTTCATTTTTCCAAAGGGCTTATTAAGAAACAAGAAAGAATTTACTTGTGTTGATTGGAATATTGATATTTGTTAGAGTAGAAAACATTTTCGGGTTATCAACCTTTTTCCTCAAGGGAGAAGCATCCCTTTTGCTATTAAGTTTTCCCTTAATTGTTGACTTGGGCCTATGGATCCATAATCACAAAACAGTTATCTAGATATAATAGGAAATTTGCATACATTTGCATCTTCCTGGATTTTGATTACCATTTCCTCAAATTCCTTCTTTCTTGAGTTTAACATCAGAAGAGATCCTAATTGAGAAGCAGATAAGGGCAGGGCCTGTTCCCTACTGAAGAACTCTGTGTGAAAGATTTCTCAGCTGGATAAATGATGGGAAAAATCTGTTTCCCTTGCCTCCTGCCAAGCTCCAAATTGTGTTTTCATAATAAATAAATGGAGTGCTTAGATTTTAAGTTATTCTTACAGACATGGAAAAAGTAAGCCATTCTTTTATTAAAATCAAAATGTATATTGCTTACAAGACTCCCATGGCAACTTCCAGGACAGGGTAACTGCTAACAGATTAGCCCTTCTATCATAAATGACTGGAAAACTGCACACAATGTAAGAAACTGTTTTTAGACACTGGAAAACAGGCAGCACAGGACTACGAGCCCTGAGAGAAGGGAAACAAATGAGGTGAGACCTACTATCACTTCAGCTTCCTTCCAGGGCTTCCTAAGGAGAGTATAGCAGTTTCAGTGATCTGGGAGACAGATATCAGAGTTGGAGGAGGCCGAAGCAACTGAAATTTGCAAAATGAAGTATGGAAAGGAGGGAGCTACACTGAGAAAGAGGTCCTTGTATCTTGTGCTGTATACTAAGCTGTGCATACTTACAGTGGGACCTCACAAGGCTGGTCAAAGAACAACTGTAAAGTTGCTATAAAGTTGAGTTCTGGCCAAAGGGGGATGCGTCCAGGGCATTTCATAGTGACTCCAGAAAGGCCGTATCTTAGGAGTAACCTAAGCTAGCCCTATATTAGAGACTGTTCTCACCTTTGTCTAGTAAACCTTTAAAAGGAGTTTTGATCAAACTGCTCCAGAAGTAAATTAACTGCCTGCCAGAACAAAACCCAATGTTCTTTAAAGGATGACAACAAAATACATCCCACAATGTAATGTAGTGGCCAGCATTCAAAAATTACTAGACATGCAAAGAAACGGGAAAATGTGTCCTACAACCAGGAGAAAAATCAGTCAATAGAAACAGCAGGAAATGGCAGGGGTGATAGAATTAGCAGATACATACAGCAAGTCTTCAATTAATGTCATCAGTAGGTTCTTGGAAACTGCACCTTTAAACAAAATGACGTATAATGAAACCAATTTTACCATAGGCTAATTGGTACAAACAAGCGTTAAGTTCCTACGGCATATTTCCAGTCACAGAAACGTCATCAAACTTCTAAAAGACTCAAAACACTTCTAATATTAAACATTGAAATAAATGTGAACTATACATACATTTAAGAAAGATTAATAAAAACAGGTAAGATATAATAGTTATTTTCCAACCCACTTATTCCAGTTCAAGGTCACAGGTGGCCAGAGCCTATCCTGACAGCTCAAGGTGCAAGGCAGAAACCAGCCCTGGACAGGACTCCATTCTATTGCAGGGTGCACTCACCCCCATACTCAGACTGAGACAATTTAGACATGCCAGTTAACCTAACATGCACATCTTTCAGATATGGGAGGAAGGCAGAGTACCCAGAAAAAACCCATGCAGACATGGGGAGGACGTGCAAACTCCACACAGCAGCCCTGCCTGGGAATCCGTTGTTGTTGTTTTTTCTCATCAATGTTAATGAAATGTTGAACAAAACAACATTATTCGATGACCTGTTATACTTTAAAGTAGCTATTATAAATATGTTCAAAGATTTAAAGGAAAATAACTCAAAAAGAAGAAAAATGGAAACTATTATAAAACAACCAAATGAAAGTTCTGGAACTGGAACTGGTAATACAATTCCTGAATCAAAAAACTCACTGATAGGGGAGCCGGCTGAGTGGCTTACTTGGTTAAGAGCGCGAGCTCAGCAACAGGGCCACCGGTTTGATTCCCACATGTGCCAGTGAGCTGTGCCCGAGCTGAGCTGCCAACAGTTGGCAGGATGGCTCAGCTGGTGAGAGCTTGTGCTCCTGGCAACAAGGTTGCCAATTTGATTCCTGCATGGGATGGTAGGCTACTCTCACCTCCCCCCCCAAAAAAAAATTTCACTGATGGGAGCAGCTTAGGAATATTAGTTTAAAAGGTTAGTGTGTTATCTATTGCCACATAACAAATTGTCCCAAAATGAGGTGGCTTAAAACAATAACATTTATTATCTCACAGTTTTGTGATTAGGAATTCAGCACAGCTTAACTTGGTCTTCTAGCTCAGGGTGTCTCACAAGACAAGCTGTCAGCCAGGGCCACAGTCGTCTCAAGATTAAATCAGGGCAGACTGCCTCCAAGATCACCGAATGGTTGCTGCCGGAGTTAATTTCTTTGTGAACGCCCTTAGTTCTGTGTCACATGGGCCTCTCTACAGGGGAGCTCATAAGGTGGCAGCCAGCTTTATCAAAGTAACCAAGAGCAAGAGGGTACTAGCAAGGAGTAAGTCACAGTCATTTGTAACCTAGTCTTAGAAGTGACATCCCGACACTTTTGCAAATATTCATCAGAAGTAAGTCACTAGGTCTAGCCCACAAAGAAAGAGATTATACAAGGGTGTGAAAAGCAAGAGGCAAGATCACTGGGAGCCATTTCAGAATCTGCCTACACAATCTGTGAACTTGAAGACAGGACAATAGAATGTACTCAGACTGAAGCACTGAGAGGAAAAATGGAGAAAAAGAGCAGACACTGTGGACTATCAGGTGTTCTAACATATATGTAATTGGAGTCTCAGGGATGGAGGAGAAAACTTTTCCAGATTTGATTAAGAATATCAATCTGCTAATCTTGGAAGTCCAGTGAAAGCCAAATAGGATAAATACAGAGAAAACCACATCAAGGCACATTATAATCAGATTGCTGAAAAACAATGATAAAGAGAAAAATCTTAAAAGCAGCCAGAGAAACCAAGATAAGAATGATTGCTGACTTCTCATCAGAAATAATGCAATCCAGAAGACAATGGAGTGACATCTCTAAAGCACTAAAAGAAAATCTGTCAACCTAGAATTCTATATTCAGTGAAAACATTCTTCAGAAGTGAAGGTGAAATAAAGGCATTTTCAGACATTCAAAAAAAATGAAAGAATTTGTTGCCATTAAACCGTCACTATAAGAAATGTTAAAGGCTGGAGGGGAAAAAAATACCAGATTGAAACCTAGATCTACACAGAAATAAAGAGCACTCAAAATGTCACCATTAGCAACTGTATGGAATGAACCAAGAAAAAGGAAATTAGAGACTGCTTTAGCTGGGGTGGCCAAACTCTGGCCAATAGGCTCAATCCAGCCCACCACCTGTTTTGTAGGGTCTGTGAGCTAAGAATGGTTTTTACAGGTGAACATTTGCAACTGATTTGATGATAGCAAACAATAATTTTGAATTCCATTTAAACGAAATGTCCCCCCTGCAAAACAAAAACAAAAAATGCATTTGATTATTACATTTTGAATTTTGTCAAAATAATGGAAATTTTTTTTCTCCATAGTTATATAAGTATCTACAAAATATCTTTAAATTTGCCTCTTGGCCTGCAAAGCCTAAACTATTTACTATCGGGCCCTTTACAGGAAAAGTTTGCTTGTCTTAGCAAATGGAGGTAAAAAATAAAGGGAACCTGCCTTGTGCCAGGCAGGGTCCCAAGTGCTGTATGTGCACTACTTAATTCTTGCAACAACTCCATGAGGTAGATATTCCCATTTTATAAAAGAGGAAACGAGGGTTCAAAGAAGTTACGTAACTTAGCCAGAGTTTTAGATAAATGATAATAGAGCCAACTGACATGAAGCCAAGGCACTCAAACTTCTGTGCTTTTTTTTTTTTTAAGATTTTATTGGGGAATTGGGGGAGGGGAACAGATAAGTTGCTGTCCTTTTGTTCTTCAGTCTAGTTGTGGAGGACGTTGCTTCACTGGCCCATGTTGGTATTATCATTGCGCTCTTCCTGGCTCAGGCAGATCGGTCACCTGCCATTGGACGGCCCGCTCACGGCGGCTCATGGCAGCTCACAAAAGCTCACACCAGCTGCCGGCCACTCACGGTAGTTTATGGCAGCCCACTGCAGCCTACGCTGTCTCCAGCAACTCACGGCAGCCCAGCTCCACGTCGAGCTGTTGTTCACCATCTTAGCTGTAGAAGGCACAGCGTCACCGGCCCTCATGTGGGATCTGAACCGGGGCCCTGCTGGATAGAGCTGGCGCTCCCAAGCCAACTCTTTTTTTTTTTAAGATTTTTTTTTTAATTGGGGAATTGGGGGGATGGGAACAGTGCTGGGGAATTGGGGGAAGGGGAACAGACAAGTTGCTGTCCTTTTGTTCTTCAGTCTAGTTGTGGAGGATGTTGCTTCACTGGCCCAAGTTGGCACCATCATTGCGCTCTTCCCGGGCAAGGCAGATCAGTCGCCAGCTTTTGGACGGCCGCTCACTGCAGCTGCTGGCCGCTCACACTGGCTGCTGGCTACAGACGGTAGTCCATGGCAACCTGCTGCCACAGGGGCTGCAGCCTACGCCGTCGCCGGCGACTCACGGCAGCCCAGCTCCAGGTTGAGCTGTTGTTCAGCATCTTAGCTGTGGAGGGCAGTGTCACTGGCTCTCATAGGTGGGATCCGAACCGGAGCCCTCTGGCGTCCCAAGCCAGTTCTTAATCATCGCGCCATTCGGCCGGCCCCCCCAAGCCAACTCTTAACCAACGTGCCTCGGCTGGCCTATAAATTTCTGTGCTTTTTTTGATGGGAGAGTATCCTATCCCTGACTCAGAGTTAGTGAAGTTTTTGTTGTTGTTTTTTTAAACAAATTTTCAACCATGCTTGGTTATCTGGTTTCTCTTCCTCAAGGGTATTAAATGCAGAAAATTAGAAGAGGGAAGGAAGAATGGCAACTTTATAAAAACAGTGGGAAGCAAACACTGACAAGAGTTGACCAAAAATGAAACAAAAGATAAACCAAAAAAAGCAGTCTAAGAGCTCAGGATGCACAGCAGTGTGGCAGTGTGCAACTGTTATGTGGCAAGACAAGGAGCGTTTTGTAACCCTGAGGAAATCATGATATACTGTAAGCATTTCTACTGCGTACGGGAGTAGAATTCTTTTCTAAAAGGAAAGCACTTGTCTAATTGTCTGAGTTGCAAGCTGAACTAGCCATTTATTTCATGGAATACCATTTCTACTTGAAAAGACTGACAAACTATGGTTATTTCAAATTTTGAGTATTTAGCAGACATTTTCTTGAAAATGAGCCTGTCAGTTTGAGGAAAACAGGTGATAGCATTTGACGCCAGTGATGAAATTCAAGCTTCCAGGTAACAATTAGAATTTGGGGAAACTTGCATCCACCCCTGGGAGTTTAGCTTCTCATTACCTAAAGACTTTTCTGATGAGATCAGTGGTGATATTAATAAATGTGATTTTTTTTCATATTATATAATGAAATGCATCAACATTTGGAAGACCTGCATAACTCAGTGAACCAATATTTTCCAGATGGCTGCGTTGATGTTACAAAATCATGCAAGCATAAAAGATTCATTCAAAGTGCAAGACAGACTGATGGATTTTAATGTAACAGAATACAACAAGTTTATTAATGTGGTTTTAGATTCCACATTACAACTAATCTTTAAGAAGCCACTATTTATCAAGTTTGGTATGGTATCAAAGAATATTTGCAAAGTAGAGTATTAAAATATGCCTCCCTTTTCCAAAAACTTATCTCTGTGAGACTTACTTTTCTTCATATGCTTCAGCCAAAACAATACATCACAACAGATCAAATGCAGAAACAGATAGGGTAATCTAGCTGTTTTATGTTCAATCAAATATTAAAGAGATATCAAAAATATAAAATATTGCCACTCCTCTCATTAAACTTTGGGGAAATATAAAGTTTTTACCATTAAAAAATGCATTGTCCTGTAAACTTGTAATTGGTTTATTGTTATCTTAGTGAATTAATATTTTTAAAACTTCTAGGTTTTGATTTCTGATACAGTAAATATTGATATAATCTACATAAACAAAAGCTTTGTGGGCTCCTCAGTAATGCTTAAAAGAGTGTAAAAGGATTCTGAGACCAAAAAAGTTTGAGAATTGCTGATCTAGAGACTCAGTCATCTTAAGAAACTTGGACTTTATTCTGAGGACAATAGTTTTGAGCAGGGGAATGACATGGCCAGATGTGTGTTATTAAAGGATAGTCCTGTGGGTCAATGTTTGGATCTGAAGAAGACATGATCAAAACTAGGAAAACCACAGAGGAGGCAATAGATCAGCGGTTCTCAACCTGTGGGTTGCAACCCCTTTGGGGGTCAAACGACCCTTTCACAGGGGTCGCCTAAGACCATCGGAAAACAAAAAGATATTTACATTACGATTCAGAACAGTAGCAAAATTACAGTTATAGAGTAGCAACGAAAATAATTGTATGGTTGGGGGTCACCACAACATGAGGAACTGTATTAAGGGGTCACGGCATTAGGAAGGTTGAGAACCGCTGCACTAGATGGTCAGGATGGGGGTGGGGGGCTGTGTGGTCACAGGATGGAAAGGGATAGAAGACGAATATGTGAAGACCACATAGGAGACCAGTTGCCTGGAACTTGGCTTGGTGAGTAGCGAGGCCTCCAACTGACCTGACAGAGCTTTGGGTTTAAGAGGAAATGATGTGATTTCTGGACATGTGAAGATGGCAGCCGTGCTCACTGGTTGGTCTAAAACTGGAGAAAGGTCTGGGCCAGTTTTCTGCTTCAGGGTCATCAACATATGAGTAATTAAAACCTAAGGGACAGACCTCACAGGAGAAACGTAGAATTAGAAGACATGAGGGTCAAGGATAGGACACTAGCGAAGACCATCATTTAAGGGGCAAATGATGAACAAGGAGGTCACAAAGGAAATACAAGGAACAGGTTGACTGGAGAAGTCTACTGAGGCAGCAGCACACTGTGGCTCCCTGGGAACCCAGGGGAGAGAAGATTTCAGGGGAAAATATCAAATACAGCTGAGAAGCAAACAAAAACTTGAGAGGTAGCTACTGGATCTCGGATTAGAGGTTGTAGTGACGTTAGCAAGAGTGCTTCCAATAAGAGGAAGGAGGGAAACCACATTGTCATGGGAGTTTTTATCATCAGAGCCTTAACTATGTTTATAGGACGGAGCCAATGAGTGGGCGAGAAGGAGAGAGGCTTTGAAAGATGCAGGCAGAAGTGTGAGTGGGTCAGACTCAGCCCCTGCTCCAGAGATGGAAGCCCAGGGCCTCTGCCACGGACGGATGGGTGCTCGGGCAGGAGCTCCAGGCTTTGGTTGAGTTTCATTGAGCCGAAGCTCCTGCCGGCAGCTGGGAACTGCTGCTGACAATGGAGACCAGACTTGGAGGGGGTTTCCAGCCCAGATCCCAGAGAATCCCAGCCCAGCCTTTCTCCCAGGGCCACCAGAAAGGTACAGCTTTGCCGAAAAGAATGTGTGTGTCGTTTCTGCCAAGAAATCCTGTGAGAGCTTTCCACCACCTTGTAGGCCAGCGAGACCAGAAAAGATCAGACCTTGGAAACCCAGATTTTCAAAGTATCCTAGCATGATATAAAAGAGTTGAGTGAGAGTCCAGATCCTCAGAGATGTTCTTCATAGACTTCTCTGTAACGCTTGCAGTTTAGTAAGTCACTCAAATGCCCCACAGCGAGATAAGTAGCATGAACCATGGCACACATCTGCTCGTTGGGTTAAAATGCAGCCGTTGAAAACGATGGCCGTGGAGACTGTAGCAGCAGGGAAGGGGCACTGGTAACGTGTTACCTAAAAACCTTAGTGTACAATCTGATCACAACTGTGAAAGCAGACATGTTAGAAGGACTAGAAGAGAGGTCACGGATGTCAGTAGTATGGGGGTGCAGTGTGGAGGTTTATCTTCTGTCTTCTAGATTACCAGTCATTTAAAAATATAGTTTAGGGCCGGCCGAGTGGCGTGTTGGTCAAGAGCTGGCTTGGGACGCCAGAGGGCCCCGGTTCAGATCCCACATATGAGGGCCAGTGACACTGCCCTCCACAGCTAAGATGCTGAACAACAGCTCAACCTGGAGCTGGGCTGCCGTGAGTGGCCGGCAGCCAGTGTGAGCTGCCAAGAGCCTCTGTGAGCGGCCATCCAGAGGCCGGCCACCGATTTGCCTCCTTCAGGAAGAGCGCAATGATAATACCAACATGGGCCAATGAAGCAAAGTCCTCCACAACTAGACTGAAGAACAAAAGGACGGCAACTTGTCTGTTCCCGTTCCCCCAATTCCCCAGCGCTGTTCCCCTCCCCCAATTCCCCAATAAAAATCTTTAAAAAATATATATATATATAGAGAGAGAGAGAGAGAGAGTTTATCACGTTTTAGTTGAAAAATAAACTCAAGTTTATTTTTGGCTTTTCTGGCAAGTGGGGCCCTTCAGGCAAAGGTGGGCCGCAGGCTTGGTTGAGAAGCCCCAGCCCTCACTAGTCATTGCTGGAAGGTCACATTCCAAGGGAGCTCTTTTCAAACGATCATCTCTGTCCCATTTGCAGTGCAAATCTCGGAGCACTTCCTTTAGCAGATGTATAAGCTGCTGTCCCTCTTTGCTTAAGCTGTCCCAGCTTCAGAATGCCCACTCCCCTGAAGTGACCAAGGGAACCTGGTTTTTCAACACAGCCTCTTGTTTAAGAAGATAAAGTGCAGCACAAAAGCTCAGCCGTCTCCATTTCTGACATCCGTGCTGCCAGTTCGTTTCTGTTCAGTGTTAACATTCGTGTTCTGTGTTTTACTTTGGGGGCAGAATGTAAGTACATTTTTGCATGTCCAGATTCCCATTTCCATCTTCAGAAGCAGGTGTACAGTTTCAGCGTCTGCCCTGAATGTGTGACCAGGGCTTAGAGGCCACCTTTGATACCCTGTTATATTGCATTTGTTCCTGCAGCACTGTGAAAGCAAGTCTGCTCAAAGAAGGCCCGATTAAAAACAAAATCTTCAAAATAATGATTTTATCTTCAAATACCAGTTCCATCACAGTTGTAAGAATGACCGCCACCACCCACTGAGCTCCTGCCCTGTCCAAGTGCGATGTGACAGACCCCTGACCCATGCTGGGCAGACCTGCCTCCCGGAGGGCCAGTGCCTTGCCAAGGTGCCACCGCTAGGACACGGCCCAGCTGGGACTTCGTCCTCACGCTGACTCCAGGGCCATGCTTTTCCCCTCTGCATCTGGGCATTTCTCATGCCTTAATTCCCAAGTAGAATTTAAAGATCCAAGCAAAATAATTTCAGCTAATTGGAATATTAAACTTTGCATCTTTTAAAGCCTGCTGATATTTTAGCTTTTCTCCGCTGACGTATTTACAGAGACAGTTTCCCCCCGTGACTCACCCCCTCCCCAAGGAAACTGCTGGTGCCCTTTGAATTTTCCAGGGTAACCTGCCCAACTCTGATTCCCTCTGACGCCCCAACACAGAGCCCTGTAGGCTGCAGCTGAGGAGGTCATCCGGCCCCTCCTCCCCCCTTACCTGAGGTGAGCCGTGAGGTGCTTGAGGCCGATCAAGTGTTGGATAACAGACCTTTCTTCTCTGTTCTTACTGTTCGGTCGGTGTTGAAATGCCAGTGATCTCTTCTTCCCAGGCACCGCTGGTGGGAATTTACCATGTAGCATAAATGATAGATTCATTTCCAGCAAGAGGTCAATTAACTTGTTACACGTTAATACATAGGTGAAATTATACAAGTGTGAGTTCTGCTTATTAACTGTAATTCTGTTGTAAAAGAATCCCCAAGTCCTGCCAATATTCCCTTCTTCATAGCTCTCAAGTCAGTCCCTTTCTCGGTATCTTTTTGCCCCATTCAGCCCAAAACCGAACACGCTGTACCTGGATGGCCATGGCCCTGGTCTCCCTGCCTCCAGGCCCTGGGAAACCAGGGCAAACACTCAAAAGCACAGTTTGACCATTTTCTTCACTGCCCCGCTTACAATCCACCAGTGGCCCCCTGAGCTGGTGAATCGCATTTGCGGCGTTTGGTCCTGCCCTGTGTCACTTCCTGGCTGCCCACTGTACATGACCCTGCCTGTTCAGTGATCCCCGGGAGCTGCCTCTCGCCACTCTACACTGGCGTGCTCGGTGCTGCCCTGTCGCACCCTTCTCCACGCCCCGCCTTTACCCAGCTGACAGCCCCTCCCACACCAGGCTAGCTACCTCTGCCTGGGTCTCCACAGCAGCTCCCTGGCACTAGCCTGTGACCCTGGCAGGGCCTGAACTGAGCAAAACTGCCCTTGTGGCCACCAAGCAAAACAGGGGTCCCCAGAGTGAGTGACCCCATGTCCCACGGCTCCGGCATGGGTGAAACACAGCCACTGATGTCAACCTGAGCTTACGCACTAGAGCTCTCCCTCGAAATTCCCCCCACAGAGCAAAAGGGGCGCTCTGCTGTGGCTGTCCCACTACCGGAACCGGAACCCGGCTATTAACATCTGTGGCTCTGTCATAGTCACAAAGGTCTGCTTCATTCAAATTCAAATACAAGTACTCCAGGTCACTTCTCTGTTCTCACATCTTCAGTGATGTGAACACTTTTACTTAATGGACAAACAAATCAGGCTTCAGAGGGACAGTCCGGGGTGGGACTCTGTTCCTGTCCATGTCCCTCTTCCTCCGCGGCTCTAGAATGAGCGCTGGGGGCAGGCGAGGGACCCATGCAGCCCCCAGCACAGCAAAATACAGAGGTGGGTGTGCGGTCACCTGGCTCACATAGGCAGCCTCTCAGAAGACTTGACTTGGGATGATTTCTTTGTTTTTCATGTGACTGTTGTGCAGATGAACCGCAGGCCTCCCCGCTGAGCCCACAGTTGACCCGCTCCAAGGGGACGGTGTCCAGGCTTCCCTTCCAGAGGCTCCCAGGCCGGCGCGAACTGCTTATCCCATATGCCCTGTATAATTTGGCTCTACCTAAAGCGTGCAGGAAAGGTTTTTAATGGTGTCTCAGTTGTTCAGGCGAAACATGCTCTAGCATCTTGAGGTTTTGTTTTGTCAGTGACAAGCGGGAGCAGGTGCTGTAGACAGTCCATGAGATCACTTATCAAAGTGGTCAGTGAACCCCGAAGCTTCAGGTCTACGGGCCCCCCTAAGACCTTCTGGTCCTTTTTAGCCCCAGGCCCTGGAGTCTGTGTCTGTCATGGCCAGGTGTCAGTACTGAGGCCTCCCAGAGGGGCTGTCTCTGTTTGTCCTTCACAGCGCCATGACCTTCATAGATGGCTCTGCTTGCTCACAGCATGGCCAACAATATATCCGCATTGTTCTTCCACACTGATGTCACCAGGACTCTGTTCCAGGATGGATCCTGTGAAGATGAAGGAACACACACACGGACATACACACAGATACATCTGTTGGTGTGAGATACACTTTCTTATCAGAAGCAAATCATTGATATATTAACAGAATGATTAGCTTCCAGCTTAGAATTTTGACATTTTAGTACCACAATTCAGAATCAGGCTAAATTTGTCAAGTGACCCAAAGTGAGGTTTTTCAGAAATTATTAGCAAATTTTTTCAATATAGAATTTATAGTCACAATTAACTCTATCATAATGATATTTCCGGGATAAAATACCAGCAACTCAACTTTTCTGGCCACAAATGTACAACATATATCAGTTTATATTTGGAGATCTGAAGAATTAGCTCCTGTAAATAAAAGTCCCCAAGAAGATTTCTCCGGGAAAGAGGTGAACTTACAGTAATATGGGTGATATATTATTAATTAATAACTATGACCAGCCACTGCTTCAATTAAAAGGACAGCGGATGAGAAGGCCTAATAGAAAGGACATGCTGAATTTTAATCTTATCAGCTCTGAGGTCTGCAGAGCAGGCCAAGCAAGGTTGGTACAGAGGCTGTGTACAGGAGGCCTGTATATTAGAGATGTCACCAGCTGCTGCTTTGGGAACATTTGCTGAGCACTGACCACATGCCTCTCAGAAGCAATGCTCCTTCAGTTGCCAGTAATGGAGACCAACTTTAGATTAAGGAGGAAAAGGGCTTTCTCTTTAAGAAAGAGGGGCTCACTGGGGTCTCCCAGCGCCCAGAGACAGCATATGCTGATGGGACAGGGACAGCTTCACATTGGACTGTGACAGGCTGGCATCCATGTCTCAGTTTAGAGAAGGGAATCTGATTGGCATGTCTGGCCCCAAGACAGGCACGGGGAGTGCAGACATGGCTGCAGGTGACATGAGGTCACACGAGTACGGTCTTTAGAAGTGTAGCTATGAAGACTTGCCCAAGGAGGTGCCAGCTGAGCTGAGTCACCCAGGAACGGCAGGTCTTTTTCAGACAGGTCACAACGAGGACATCCCAGGCCTGGGCGGGCGGAGGTGTGCAGCGCCGTGGGCTGACCTGTGGCATGTGAGGACAGTAGAATGAGATGAAGCTAGACCAGGAAGCAGTCTCCGCAATGACAAGGTTACTCCAAATGGTGGCGGGAAATGGGGGTGAAAGAGTTTGGACCTAGGAGAGATTTGTGTGTGCAGAGGACCTGACCCCTTGAGGTCAGTCTGCTTTGTGAAATGCCAGCTTTAGGGCACTCCCCTCCTCCCATCCATCCTTTAAGGGTAGAAATGACCGGGGACCTTGGGAGCAGCTTCCGCGCAGGGCCACGAGCCCACGACACCCCCTCCCAACAGGAGCCAGGGCCGTGGAGAAGGCTTGTAATAGCATTACCATCCGCCTTTCTCCTTCCTGTTGCTTGTTTATTTGACTTTAAGAACAGTTATTTTTAGAATAATTTGGAGTTAATTGGCCTTCTACCTTAAAAAATACCACTTTTTCCTTGTAATTATTATGTGGAAGTGGTCCATAAAGTCTTCCAAACGTGTCACTGCCCTGCACACACTCCAGAGTGGCATGGGATGTCACTAGCTATTTGATTTTTTTTTTTTTTTACTGTCCATTTTCTCTCTGGACAGTGATGAGAAAAATAAACTGGTAGAGTTACTTGCCACACAGTCTCCACTTGGCTCTCACTCCAATTGGAAGGATAAGAGGAGAGTAAATGGGGCCCTCCCTGTAGGTAACCCACCGGAATCCCCTCAACACTGCCTTTTCTTCTCTCTCCAGGCCACGCAATATTTAAACTCACGTATCTAAGCAATCATGACTATAAACACCTCTACTTTGAATCTGACGCTGCTACCGTCAATGAAATCGTGCTCAAGGTGAGTGTTGCCTCTCGGCCCAGGCACGAGATGTGCAGGGCTGGCCTCCACGCGGCCGGTTCTCATGCCTGGCAGCAGCCCCTCCCACTCCCAACTGGACAAGGCTCTCGCGCCCAGTTTTGCAGAGCAGGAACCCTCAGCTGGTGAGCGCCCGGAGCCACGCCACCGGGTCAGCTGCTTTGCACCCGCTCCGGCTTTCTCCCAGCACCCCCCATAATCCTGATGCTTCATGTGTTTATTTTTCCTTTTTATGCACCATTTCTTTCCTTCCATCTATTGTCAGGCACCCCTTGAGGCTCTTGGAACAGACTCCGAGGAAATGACTTATTATTGGAAGACACCTTAGTGTACTCAAGATAATTTTAGTAACCCGTTCTAAACTCATCCAGCTTTATGCTAGAATCATATGTTAGCATATCTCAACAATGCTCAGGGAACCTTTGTGTGCCAGGCCAGCACTTGAGATACTGCAGTGACAGACCCAGTCCCTGCCCTCGGAGAGCTTTTCCTCTGTCAGAAGAGACAGGCATAAGCATTATAGTCACAAGCAGCCTGTGAAGGGGCAGAGGCAGGGGCTGGGCTCTGTGGCCAGGAGGCTGCACCCAGGCCTGTGTGGCTGGAGCAGAGTGAGGTTGGAGGGGCCAGGCCACACAGAACCTTGCAAAGCGGACTTGGGCTGAGAAAAGCTCCCCTGGGGTCTTGTTGGTTTGGGAGGTCCGGGGTAGGGCCTGAGACTGCCTTTCTAAGGTGCTCCCCGGTGGTACCCAGGCCACTGGTCTGTGCCCATACTCTGAGTAGCCCTGGACTAGTGGTTGTCAGACTCTTTCAAACTGAGATCTCTCTTTAAAATGTAGATTGATCAGATAGAAAAAAACAGAGCTGCTTTGGCAGAGCAGGGCTGAGAATCAGAGGGGACTGTGAGCTGTGTGATGCCGGCTACTCACCTAACCTCTCAGGGCCTCAATTTCTCTGCCTCTAAAATGGGGATCATGGCAACCACGCTGCCCCAAGGCTGTTAGAACACAAAGCAAATGAGAGGTGATAAACCTTAGATGATGATTCATCCTCATTTTAGGAGTGGAAGTCATCAAGTAAGAATAATAAAAGCAGCTACGATACACTGAGGGCGCGCCATGCAGGGCCTGGGCTAAGCACTTTCCATGCCCTGTTTCACTGAGTCTTCACAGCTCTGCGATATAAAAAAACCATTCCCATTTCCTAGATGAAAACTGAGGCTCAAGAAAAAAAGTCCAATTAGCCAAGACCATGACTGGCAGACCCAGAACCTGACCTCAGGTTCAGCAGGTTAGGAACTTGTGCTCCTGACACCCCAGAGGTATGTAGTCTTAAGGGATTGAATGGGAGATGTCCACAAAACGGGACTGTTTTACAGAAAAGTTCTAAGGCAAAGTCCTCATGGCTACAAAAGATTTTCGGAAGTAGTGGATGAGTATGAAAAGGATAAAGCTTCCGGGAGGACTGTCTGGAGCCGAGACAGAGTAGCATGGTCGTTTGGATGGAAGGTCAGAGAGTTCATAGACCACCATGATCAGGGCGGCCCCTCCCGCACTGGAACCAGGCTGTGGGGACAGAGTGCTTGACACCAGCGAGCTAAGAGTTACTTTCCAGGCCGTCACCAGACAGCACAGAGCACTTGTGCAGCGTGTTCAGGGACTAGTGGAAGAAATATTCCATTACCCCGTCAGGGGCTGGGCTTTTTTTTTATCACCAGCATTAAAATATTCAAGACTTGAGAAGGATTCTAGTAAAATTATAATCCTGTGTTTGACATCAAAATAATTTTCACAACAGCAGATTGATGACAGAAACACAGCTTTATGACTTCAGTATGAGACTGGAAGAGCAAGTGCCGAGAAATCATTTTACAGAACCAAATGCTCCCCCGAAGCAGATGCCTTCCTGCAAAATCCCTGAGGCCTATCGCCTCCCCTAAAATGTCTGTTTTCATAGCAAAATGTTGGTAGAAATATTGCATCCTGCACGAGACTCCGGGAGACTCACAGCGTGCCCAGGCCTGATTTACTTAGCGAGCTAACGATCGTGATCCTGATGGAAGATTAAATTTCACTTCTCCCATCTGATTTTTATAGCAATTTAAATACTTAGCCTTGTCTGCCATTCCCACGGTGTCATTAGGAGCTTTGCCCCCACACCAGGTGACAGAAGACCCTGCCCCTGTGTCCAGGAATCTGGCACAAACGGTTCCATCCAAGGCTCTTCAGGGGTCAGTCTTAGACTTGAGGAATGCATGTGGTAGTTCTAGAATTCAGGAGTTTTCCATAAAAGGAGCACTTGAGACTGAAACTAAGGGCCAAAGGCTGATGCCAAAGAAACTATTATGAACAGGCAGCCCTCCGTCACATTGTTGTATGTCGCAGTGTGGAAGTATTAGTGTCTCCCATTTGTTGGGCACAGACGTTTCATGGACATTATCTCATGCAGTCTTCACAACCGTCCTGCAGTGTAGATGTTATTGTCCCCATTGTACAGATAAGGAGCTAGAGACCCAGGGCCGCAAAGCCGTAAGGGTGGAGCGTCAACCTGAACCCAGCCCTGCCGAGCTCCAGAGCCACCCTTCCCAGCCCGAGATGTAACAGAGCTAAGCCATGTGCGGTCCACAGGCTTGGAGAGGAATCCCAGAGGAATCATTGGTCTCTTCAAATCGGGTTCTTCTCGTGATCGAGTGATGGAGGCTCAGGCTTTATTGACCATGAAAACTCCCTATATTTTTATGCCTCGAGCTGTAAAATGTGTTGAAAGTGAAGCACTCTATAGTGCATAAAATTGTGCAAGTTTTAAGCCACAGCATATTAACCAGCTAATGGCAGACCAAAGGGCGTTTTTATCTTTTGATTATTACATTAATCTTCCATTAAAATTATCTATGTGATTATCACAAAGCACTGAAGATAATAAATTTAGGAAATAGTTGGCTTATTAAGGATCGTTTTTAAATGCTTTTGTCAAGTGATATGTGCCAAAAGTACACCAAAAACAATATAATGCAAAGATCGCTCTCACTGAGAGCAGTCAAACCTCTTCTTTCCATATATCGTCTGGAGTGTCCCGAATCGTCAGCCCGGCCCTGCGGTCCTCATGATTTATTGCTCTCAGCTGGTAACTTGGCGAGGCAGTGGGCCAAGCATGTCAGGCCTTCTGTCCTCACACACCAGCCTTTAATGCCTGCTGCTGGTGACTATCAGAGCAGAAAGTTTGGAGGGGACAGTGCCGGAGCCTCAGCCCCACGGGCGGCGTGCCACCCCGCACCGCCTGCCCCGAGCACCCTTGGGCTCTTTGTTAAAGGCAGCAGAGGCCTCTCCAGCTCGCTCTGGCACAGGACACGAGGCCCTCAGAGTAGAAACAGAGGTGGCTGGTTTCTCTGGCCAAAAGTACTCAGGTTCCTAGTTATAAGTTTTATATATTTGAGAGTGAAGAGACATGGTGTTTGCTCATAAAGAGCTCCAGCCAGAGGACCTGGGGACAGAGGAGGGGCTGAGGGGCTGAGGGGTGTGGGTGCCTCTAAGGAGGCCGCACCCGGAGAACCGGAACGTATGGTAATCAAGGGCCTGACCACCTGGTCCGCATCCTGGCCCAGACACTTACTAGCTTTGTGACCTTGGGTAAATGACATGACCATTCTGTGCCTGATTTTCTCATCTGTACAATGGGCATGGTAATGACATCCCTTTCGTAAGGCTACTGTGAAGGTTAAATGAGTTAATCCTTGAAAAGCACTTCAGCATTGCTGCTGCTACCACTGCTGCCCAGCCAGGGGCCCGTCCACAGAGCCACTGCCCCTCCCGGGCCCCTCCCTGCCTCATCCCGACTGGCCACGAAGCCTTTGCAGTTTCGCAGACACCCCCTTGCCGTGTCCCAGTGCTGTGCCTTGCTGCATGCTGGTTCCCTCCTTTGTACACCCAAAGCTCCTGTTTATCCCTCAAAACCCAGCTCTCATTCCCTCTGCAAGCCTTCCCTACCCCACACCTCCTGAGAGTTACCTCCATTCCTTTGTGCTCCTTCTGCGTCTGTTGTTGAACTTGTCATGTTGTTGGACACTCACTAAGCTGTGAGCTCCGCAGGGGACAGACCAAGTCCTACTTTTCCTCTCTGTCCCTTGAACCAAGCATGGGGCCGGCTCAGACATGGCAGGTACCAGTGACAGCGACTGTATGTGCGGCAGCCACCCAGCATGTGGTGGGTCCTTAAGTAGGGCTAGAAAAAGACCCCAAGAGACGGAGGAGAGCGGGAGCAGCAGCGTGCGGAAGGCCAAGCTCCTTGTCAGAGCCGTAGCTGGGAAGGCAGCCAGCTGTGCACCCTTCACATGGGGCTTTGGCCGTGACCTCTGGGTGACGATGCTGGTCAGCTCAGCTTCCCTGAGCCTCATTTTCCTTTTTATCAGATGAGCCCTGGCTGGTGGGGAGCTTGTGAGCGCTAAATGAAATGCCGTGGTTGGAAGCTCTGTACCTGCTGGTAGGAGGCTGAATGCGGAGCCCTGTTTTAGTTTGTGTTTCATTCTGACGATGTTCTCGAAAGGGGAGCTCAGGAAAGGTAGGCGCAAGCCCAGCGCACAGCCTTCGGGGAGGAAGCACGTGTGTGCAGGGAACGCAGGCTCTGGAGTCAGCCAAGCCCCCCCACCGACCCACCGTACCAGCCGCTTGTCTTCTCCAAGCTCCAGCCCCAGCCAGCCAGGTTGCTGTGATGTGTGGACCCCAAGCGCAGAGAGCCCGAGGGCCCCCAGCCCGGCTCAGGGCCCCCAGCCCGGCTCAGGGCCCCCAGCCCGGCTCAGGGCCCGCGCCTTCTTCGCCCTGGGCGAGCAGAGCGTGGCTGCCCGTGACTAGGCTGTGTCCTCTTGCTTTCCAGGTTAACTACATTCTGGAATCACGAGCGAGCACCGCCCGGGCTGACTATTTTGCTCAAAAACAAAGAAAACTGAACAGACGTACAAGCTTCAGCTTCCAGAAGGAGAAGAAGTCAGGGCAGCAATGACACTGGCCTCCAACCTCCATCTGTTGCCGTAGCTTAGAGCCTGCCTGCCAGGGCCAGGTGGCCCGAGAGCCGTCCCTGTGTCCCAGTCCTCGGGGGGAGGCCAGCCCCTGGCTCACTGGCACAGGGCTGGTGGGCTCTTGCGGAAAGGGCAGCACCCCTCAGAATGGAGCTGGGGACATTTCCACGGGACCGAAGCCTGAGTGGCAGTGGCTGTGAGAAGCCCTGCCCAGGGGCCAGATGACACCGAGAGGAGCCACGCGCTGCCCAGCCACCTTCACTGCCTGCCGCCCCCTCCCCCCCCCCCAGGATGTACATAAGCCTTGCCCAGACATTTCCGTGCAACTTGATCAAATTTCTTAAATGAAGAACAAAAATGTAAATTTCTTTTTTCCTTTTAATAAACAGGTGTACCCTTTATCACGGTTGGTATGACGGACCATTCTTTGGGGCAGAGGATTGATTATGTTATTCACTTTAAAATCTGTTCCCATATTGAACAGGCGGATTGGAAAAGCTATGGCTCGATTTCTCAGAAGCGATGTTTAGGGCTTAGTCAATAGTTTTAACTACGCCATTTGTTTAAATGAGCACATTGCTTTGAGGATAGTATCTTACTAAGGTTAGGAAGGGGACGTAGTAATGCATGTCCGAGCTGCACCATTTTCCCCTTAGAAGCCACCTCTGTTCAGCTCGCCCCAGCACCTCTGATTTCAGAGACGCAGGCCTGCATGTGATGCTCGGGGCCCGGGAGAAGGGGGTCGGCTGGCCTCCAGGGCGGGCTCAACTCCCAGCCGGAAGTGGTCTTCCCGTTCCTTAAGTAGCAAGTGTCCGTTTCAGCTAGCCCTCAGACCTGCGTGTGAATTTTCCTGGAAGATGCTGCCGTGCTGCCTGGGAAGGGCCTCAGCTCCCTTTCGTCCCCTTCTCCCAGAGCCTGCCTCCTTGTCTGAGGTGGCTGGAAGCTGTTTTCACTCCATCAGGGAAAAGACACTGGGCAGAGGGAAGCCTGCTTCCACAGAGGGAGGCAAGGGACGCGCGTCCACTGGCATCACACCTCTGGCCACACCACATGCCTCCGCGGTCCTCACCAGCCTCCAGTGTCCTCTCACACTGTCCCTGGCCAGGGTCAAGGACCAGCTGTTTCACTGAGGACCTGCATTTCAAACAGTTTTTTAAATTGTTTTACAGGAAGAGATGTGACCAAAACAGCATCTCCCAAGTTGAGTGTATTTCTTTGCACAGGAGTCATTTTAATTAATTCCTCTTTTATTCTGATCTTTGTTCAGCCAACAGAAACTTCCTTTTTCTAATGTCTTCCATTCCCAGCCACCCCAGAAACAAAAGAAATATTATTTGTAGCTTGCTATCTGTATTTGAATTTTTAGCCGTTTTATATTTAGATATCTTTCAAAAATGTAAATGACTAATTTGGTCATTAAATCCTGTGACATATTCAATATTAAAATGATCTTAAAATAAAAGTCATATAAATACAATCTTTGGCGTGTTGCTTCGATGTCTTCAAGTCTTGAGTACATCACCCCGAAGATGGCAACTCTACAGGGAATCACTGGGCGGCAGTCGGCGTGATACCGAATGCCTGAGAAATGCACCGGGGGCTCCTTCAATCCTGAGCAAGACACGATGACCCTCTTCACTCAAGGGTGACATCGAAATCACCACCTCCTTCAGTTACAAAGTCCACACCGTCCTCGTATGGTGAATTATAGCACACATGCAGTTTCCATAAATCCTGTGTCCACTTGAAGGAGTAATTTAAGGGAAACAGTGTAACCACCGCCCGGGTCAACCGAATATCAGGACTATTTCAATTCCGTTTTCCCTCAGCCCATCTCGCACACCCATGCCTGGATTTTAAGATAAGACTGTGAGCTCCTCAAGGGTAAGCTTCACAAAGTAGCAGGAGCTCAGCACCCCGAGTTAAACTGCAGTGACCCGACAGGCCCCACTTCTAATTTCCAGCAGCATCTCCTGACCTGCCTCCAGTGTGACCCCCACCCCACCCACCCGTCGTGTTAGTAACTCACAACCAGGACTTTGCCAAGTGTGGGAGCCTGCCAGGCCTGGAGCCCTGGCCTCAACTGGCCCCTGAAAACCACCCGCCTTGGTCTGAGGGCCTGCTGTGTGCCAGGCAGACTGTGTAAACATGCATGAGCCTATGTGACGCCCACAGCCAACCTCTGGCAGGTCCTGTCATTACCTCCATTCCAGAAGTGAGGACTTGGGGCTTGCAAGGGTCTCACCTTTCATCCGGGACACATCATGACTCTTGCCCAGCCGTGCTATTAACCATGGCTCTGCCCAGCTCCACAGCTAGTGGCTCTGTGGCCCTGAGCCGGGCACCACTTCCTTGGGGCCTCAGTTTCCTCATCTGTAAATGAAGATGCTGGATTAGGCCACCTCTGTAGATCTTTCTAGAGAATGTCTTAAATGTCTCCGAATCACAGGGAGCCCACCCTTCCTTCTAGTGGTTTCTGTTTGCCAGAATTTGCAGGAGCTTCTCTGCTTCTGAACAAGAACCCTAAGAGCCGAGCAATACTGTGCGGTCATTTGTCCAGCCTCCTGTCCTGGGGCAGTAAGTGCATGTTCCCTCCCCGAGCCTTTGAGCCCCCGCTTGCATACCTCCAGCGACAGGGCGCTCACTGCCATTCAGGTCAGTGCTTTCCCTTGGCCCATTTGGTCACTCCTGGCTGACCCTTTCTGGCGGCCTGGCTCTGCCGGCCTCTGCATGTTGGATTCCTCTTTCCACTGAGCAGCAGGCAGCTGCCTCCGAGCACCTCTCCTACCTGGGCCCCAGGACCAATGTCCCCGCTGCCCCAGAAGGCCCATCAGCTGTGTGGAGACCACACTGACATCCCTCTGAGCTTCATGGGTTAAAAGCTGGAAGATGGTCCCCACCCCTTTTGTGACCCCGGAAACCTGCCAGCTGCTGCTTAGGGCTCCCATCGCCCGGGTCAGGGGTTCAAAACACCAGGGCTGAGAGGGGAGCAGAGACCCGGCTTAGCTGTCAAGGTGAGGCCAAGAGGTGGGCGATGACCCCCAGGATGCACTGCAGTGAACGCCATGCAAACCCTGGGGACCAGCGTGGGCCTGGAAGGTGCCAGCAGCGAGGACGGGAGGCAGGAGCCTGGACTGTGCTGCAGCGGCCACACCCAGCTGGGGCCGCCACGTCAGGCCCTCACGAGCCCTGTTGGGGTAGGACAGTCACAGCTTCTTGATGTACCCCACACACTGTGCGGTCTTCCCCTCGGGGAACCCCAGGACACCAGTGACGAGGTCAGGCACTGAGCCAAGGATGGGGTGACATGGGGCTGCAGCCTCCCGGGTGAGAGGAAAGCCCCACCTGCCCCAGGAGGGAGACACAGGGATTTTTCCACGACCAGGCCCGGGCACAGCATCCACAGCGTTCGCTTCCCAGCCAGACCAGGATTGCAGCTTTGGTGTGAGCTGAAGAAGCAGCCCTGAGATTGGTGAGGGGAGCCAGACGTGGGGAGAAGGAGTTTGTGCCTCTATCCAAACCAGCCCTGCCCACGCCCCGCAGCCTGTGGCACAGGCGCCTGCCCCCTGACTTGCCAGTGCTACCATGGGGTACTCTCCTTCCTGGAGGGAGGGAGGGAGGGAGGAACAGCAAGAAGAGAAGGAAAGAGTGGGGGCTTTGCCCAGCTCAAGGTCAGAGGCCTCACGGTGCTGACCTGGAGCCAAATCCCGGCGCCCTGAGCTCTGGTCTGTGAGCTCGAGCATTCACACCATGAGCTGGGGATAAGCCATGGGATCCCACCGCTCCAGTGGGCACAAGTCGGTCCAGGGTGGGAGGGGCCCTGGTGCGCAGGCTCAACGGCCTGGTTCCAATCCCTGCTTACCAGCCTTACCACCTCTCGGTAAGTGGTTAACTTCTCTGTGCCCCCAGTGTCCTTGTCTGTAAAGTGGGAGGGAAATGCCCACTTCTCTGGGCTGGAATCGAGATTTAATGAGACAATATGTGCACAGTGCCTGGTACATGAACACTTGATAAATGATAGCATGATGTTGACGTCTGTCATCTCACCTAATCCAGTTACCTGGATGCCATGTTCTCCCCTCGTGGTGCCCTCTCTAAAGGGGGCCCAGCTGTGCTGAGCTATCCCCTCCTTGAGTTTCAGAGCCCAAAGAAGCTGCCCAGGGCAGCTGCCAAGACCAGCTTCCTTGAGGCCCAGGAAGGAGGACACACAGGACCCAGGCCTTGGCCCTCTGCCCCAGGGTCAAACAAATGGCTTTTTTTTTTTAACATTTTATTGGGGAAGGGGAACAGCCAAGTTGTTGTCCTTCAATCTTAGTTGTAGAAGGCACAGCTAGCTCAGCTCCAAGTCCAGTCGCCATCCAGCTGCCCGCCAGCTGCTCGATACCGCTCAGCTCAAGGTGCCATGTTCAATCTTAGTTGTGGGTGGGCGCACCCACCATCCCATGCAGGAGTCAAACGGAAACCTTGTTGTTAGGAGCACAAGCTCTCACCAGCTGAGCCATCCTGCCACCTGTTGGCAGCTCAGCGGCAGCTCAGCTCGGGCACAGCTCACTGGCCCATGTGGGAATCAAACCAGCAACCCTGTTGCTCAGAGCCCACGCTCTTAACCAACTGAGCCACTCAGCCAGCCCCAAACAAATGGCTTTAAATGGATTCAGGCCAACGTTGTTCTCTACCTTAAACTTGATCCTAAGCGGGAACGGCCATGAAGTCACGGACCTGATGTGCTGCATATATGTTTTCTCGTGCTCATTTAAATAAACACATATAACTGTTCAAATCAAAAACATCCATCCGCATATCCCTGAAGTCATGTATATGACCACAGTGACACCTGCCACACCGGCAGACATAAGCTAAGTTAGCATTTCTAGTCCTTTATCAGTACCTGCCTCCTGCCTCTTATTAAGCTCCCAATTAAGGCTTGTTTCTATTTTATTGCTTTCTCAGCCCATCCTCATGCCCACCTAATCCTCATTTCACAGATGAGGAAACTGAGGCCGTGCAGTTGGGAAGTGGAGTCAGCTGCTCCCGAAGCTGTCCCCTGCCCTCCGGGGCCTCCGTCTTGGCCGCTGCGGCCCAAACGCCATGGGTCCTGAAGGCTCCATCAAGGCCCCGCTGGGAGGCCCCTGCTGGCAAGCAGCCAAGGAGAAGGAAAGGGTTAAGCCTGTCATGTTGTGTTCCCACCAAACACCTCTGCTTAAATGCAAAATCCCAGTAGGGTGGTGTTTGCTATACAAGCCCTAAGAGTGATTTGTGAAGTCTCGAAGCCCTGTAATCTCGTCAGCATAATGGGATTATATTTCAAATCACCACGGCCTGTTCATTACCCATTTAAACTCCTCTGACAGAGGAAAACTTACATAAAACGTGCACGGCAGCCCTCGCCGACTTCTCTGCTCTCCTCCCTGATTAGACAAACAGATGCTGAGGTCTGGAATGAAAAAATAATGTGCCCATTTATTCATTTTTCTGACAAGTCACAATAGATTTTTAACTGCCAATGAATGACCTCCCGGAGGTGCCCGCCAGGCTGCGAGTGGTCATTTCCGCCTGCGCCAGCCCCCCCTGCCCTGACCAGGGAGTTTTCTCCTGGGACCAGAGCTGGCTGCCAGCCTGAGCCACTCTCCTCACTCTGCCCTGGCTGGGGTTGCAGCCCGAAGGGTGCATACAGCCGGGCTGGGGAGGGCTGCCTGCAGGGCTCTCATCTGTGAACATGAAAAGGGCCTGGGGCCTCCTCAGGGCAACCAGGACGTAGCCATGGCCTGACGTCACCCAGCCCCGCGTGCAAATCCCAGCCCTGCCCTTGTCTAGCCAAGTGACTAAGGACGTCTTTAATCTCTCTGAGCCTCAGTATCTATCCCCATTTGTAAAATATCGATAGTAAGAGAGCTCACCTCTGGTGAGGGTTCAGAGGCACGGCTGGGGCTGGTGCTGTGCTCAGCTCCCTCTGCGGGTTCCCTGGGACAACTGTGACAGGGAAGAAACAGGCCACAAGTGCCAGGCTGTCCCTCCACCGTGACCTCTGGAGCCATAGGGCTTTGCAGGGTCACAGAGGAGCCTCCCATCTCTGCTCTGACAGTGTCTGGAGCAGAGACAGGCTGGAGAAGGGGCTGCTGGGTTAGGGCCCCTGCTCTGCCTGCCCCTGGAGTCCCTCCTCCTAATTCAGAAGCAGGACACGGCGCCTAAAGACTCGCCACCCCTGAACCTGGCCAGGTGGCCGCCAGCTAGAGAGGGCCCTGTGACAGGAAGCAGAAAGGGCTGTCTCCCCTTTCCTCTGTCATTCAGCCCTCCGCCCTCTTCTAGGGGCCTGGGAGCTCAGTCTCCGTGACCCCCAATCACCTCATGGCTGGTCACACGGCGCTGCCTCCCCACCCTCCACCCCTCCTGTAGCCAGATGCCCTGGCCCAGGAGACAGACTGGGATGCGCCCTGTGGGCCGAGGTTCCAGCCCTGGGAGCGGCACAAACCTCTTGCCGCGGGAGCTACAGCCAGTCACATCTTCCAGTACCCTCTTCACACCTCCCTGTGGCCCTTCCTGGAGAGGACTCAGCCTTCCTGAAGGCCAACCCCACTATTGGGGGCCAGGGGGTTGGGGGAGCAGATCGGAATTGTATCTGGGTGCTCAGCACCCAGCCCAGGGCCTGGCACGGGGGTGGTGGCAGCGAGTGCTTGCTGTGCATAAACTCACACTCTCACCCCACACGTGTCTGAGCACATACTCTGGGCAGGGTCTGTCCTAGGCCCTCGGGCTGCAGAGAGCAGGAACCTGAAGAATGGTGTCCTTCATGCTCCCTCACCTGGCCGGGAAGGCCAGCTTTGACTGAGGGGCCCAGGAGAGGCGAGAGCCAGAGCTTCAGTGGGGGTGAGGGGCAGGCCAGGGCTGGGACCCAAGGAAGCCCGGCTCCAGCCACAGGGAGCCAGTGACGGAGCGGGCGGCGGGTGGATGACTGAGTGGAGAATCTACAGGAGGAATGAAAATCTGCCTCTGCTGTGTGAACTTAGGCCCATGACTCAACCTCTCTGAGCCGTTTTCTCACCTGCACTACCGGGACAAAATCCCGCCTTCTTCAGGGAGTTGCTTGAGGAGTAAATAAGATGCTGTCACAGGCCTGCACACAGTAGGAGATCAGTAACTGGTAGCCATGGAGACAAGGATGCCCAGTCACATATTCTCTAGGAACACAGACTGAGGCCTCCCCCTTCCAGCATGACTTTGGATCTCAGGGGCAGCCCCACCTCCCATCCCCCAGGGAAGCCTCAGGGGTCCAGGTGGGGGCCTGCACCCTCCCTCCCAGGGCCCCACCAGCCTTCTCCTCTCACCAGTATCCCCACCCACCTGCCTCAGCCAAGAAGCCCCAGGCAGGGTTCACACCTTTATGCATTAACTCTATGAATACGTAAGAAACACTGTGAAGCTAATTCTTTTTAAAATGATAAAAATTTGTCTGTATTATAGAATTCCAGCCCCCAGCTTCCTGAAAGCTAAAAATATTTTAATGTCATATTTCCATGTAAATTTTACTTTAGAATTTAATATCCTTTTAACATACATTAAATTTTTAGCATTCTTCAAGCCCTGACTTTTTTAAGGACTTGGCTGAGGTGCCTTGGAAAAAAGGGCTGGCAGAGGCTGTAAAGGAAGAGAAAGTTCTAGAAGCAAGGTTACCTCCAAAACTCTGTGCCCGCCTCGTCTTGGGAGTTGCTTCTGTGGGCTGGGGGATGTCTGAGCCAAACCCTGGAATCCCGAGGAGGTGTCAGAAGTCTCCGTTTTCTTACTGGAAGGAGTGGCTGTGACTGGTGGGTTTACTGGGGTACCAGGAAGATTCACCACAGCAGCAGCCCAGGATGCAGGAGCCAGGATGGCCTGGGAACAAGCGCACAGGCACTGCTGCCAGGCTGCCCTCTTCAGACCCTAGTCCTGCCACTTAGCGGCAAGTGACCTCGGCATGCTTTCTGTGCCTATTTCTTCGCCCCAAAACAGGGCCAAAGTCAGAGCTTGTGTACAGGCGATGTTTGAGTGAACACATGGGAAAGGGGGGGAGATTATCTGCTCCACAGAGGAGGGGACCTCCAAGGTGACGTGGCTGGCCATGCTGCGGGGTTCAGGGTGATGACATGTGTGCGAGCTGGAACAGATCGTTGTGACTAATCTGGACCCCGCTCCAGCTCTCAGAGTGAAACCTCAAGTCACCCAGTCATGTAGGGACTTGGCAAAGTCCAAGGTGTCTCTTCCGCAAAGCCCCATGATTGACCCTGGGCTGCAGCCTCCAAACCTTTCTCCCCCTGAGGCTCGGCCAATGGCAGCCAGGGAAATGCTGTGCAAATGGCAAGGAGAGATTCACAGCAGCCTTTGGGGGAAAGGAGGTGGAGTCTTCATGCCCCCCTGGCCTCACAAGGCGAAGGTCTGGGGCTTGCCTGGGGCACTCGGCCCACCAGCTGCGAACTCTGGGCTCTGGGCTGCACTGACCCAAGCCCACACCCCCTGCCATGAGTCACCACGCCAGGGTCCTTGAGTGAACGCCCCCATCAGCCCCCCAGACTCCTCTGTAAAATGGGGGCAGAACTAATCAAGCCTCCCTTGTGGGGCTGCTGGGAGGACCGGCGAGATCATGCACAGGAGGGAACTGTGCAGCAGGAGACATCCGGAACACCCGACATGTGTCAAAAGGCTCACTCGGCCTCTGTCCAAGCAATCATTAACCAGAAGAAGAAATTTACAATGTGGAGACATGAAGCCCAGTGAGATGGACAGCTCTGCTCTCCAATCACTTTCAGGGTATGATAGAAAGCCTTGATCGACAGTGACGAGCCACAGTTTGAGCATCTGTGACTAAAGCAATAGGCTTCTTAACTTAGATTTACAAAGCGCGTCTCTATGCTGGTGAGAGGAAGGTGTAGGTAGGAGGGAGCTGCTGCTGGTGTGGGATGCCGGGGGTCCCAGGAACCAGGTAGGGACCTCTCGAGTCTGCCCCAGAAGAAGCCCAGGGAACCCCCCCAAGGCGGCCACTAAAAAGATGAGAGCAGTTTCCTGATGGGGAGTCAGTCCCCCCACTCTGGAGGAATGTAAGCACTCAGCATGCATTCAGGTGTCCACTAAGGCTTGCATGCCTGGCTGGGCCCAGAAGGTACAGAAATGACCCAACTCAGAGCCTCTCTTTGGTAACTCATGGTCCATGAGGCCGAGACCCATTGTCTAGTGCTCGGGTGACCAGATGTCTGTAACTGGAGCTGCTGAGCCTGGGAGCTAAAAATATAGAGGGTGTTGATGGTAACCACTTTGAGCACCTCTTGTAATTGCAGGAATCAAATGTGACTTGTATTCATCTTTTGTTATCGGTATATATTATTACAATTTTAATATAGATTTTTCTTTTCTTAAAATGTGTATACATTTTTTTTGGCGCCCTCTGTAGATACATCTTTCTCCCCACATACCCATTTGCATCTGGGGGCTGAGAACACTCCTGGGTGAAGGCTCGGCCTGGCTTTTATGGCTCTAATTGGAGGATGACAAGCTGGTGGGTGCCTGGGGAGGACATATTCTGAGGCAAGGAGCCCCAAAAGGAACTCTTCAAGAGAGAGGAAGGACAGTGCCCAGCAAGTCCAACCCTGTCCATGGGAAAAGTGAGCATGAGATGGCTCCTGGAGCTCCCTCTGGGCTCAGGTGGCCTCGCTGCAGAGCCTGGGGCTACGGTTCCATGGAGGCTAAGAGCTCAGCATACACAAAAACCCCTGTCTTCATCATTACCAAATAAATTCTCCATGCCTACAGAAAGGGGCTCCTGGAGGCTACTCCCAGATCATATTGTGGGCTTCCCCCATCCGTGTTTGGAAAGGAGGGCTTGAGTTGCGGGGAGAGACCTATCGGTGTCCCTGCCTAGGATGCTGTGACGAGCCCTCAGGGATGGAAGTGTCACAGAGCAGCTCCCAGCTGACACTCACACCTCCCACACCAAGACCAGCCTTTTGTCAATGTACGTATCGCCAGTGGACAGGAATTTCGGCAGCTGCCCGACAGCACCTTGATCACCCTCAGCTCTGCCGTCCCATCTCTGGCTCATTCTTGCCTCCTGAGAAGGGCATCGTCCATGTGGCAAGAGGGACATGGACAAGTCTTCGGAGCCTCAGAAGAAGGGTCTTCTTTCCCAAATACTATATACATATCCCGGGCCAGGTCTCTGAATGGCTGGGCAGGAGTCATATGTCCATCCCTGGACCAATCCCTGTG
>NW_017731353.1:224028-225014 GCF_001890085.2 Hipposideros armiger | reverse complement strand
TTAACGGGATGTCTTATGTTTTATCTGATATCAACTCCTAGGGGCTGTCCCACTCACTCCCCCAAATGCAGATTAATATATTGGAGAGTATTTGTTTACTAGGGCTGCCACAGCAAAGAACCATAGACTGGGTGGCTTAAACAAAAGAAATTTATTTTCTCACATTCTGGAGGCTAAAAGTGCAAGATCAATATATCAGCAGGCTTGGTTTCTGCTGAAGTCTCTCTCCTTGGCTTGTAGGTGGCTGTCTTCTCCCTGTGTCCTCACATGGTCTTTCCTCTTTTTGCGTCCTAATTTCTTCTTCTTACAAGGACATCAGTCATATTGGATTAGGGCCCATCCATATGACCTCATTTAACTTAATTACCTCTTTGAAGTCCCTATCTCCAAATACAGTCACATTCTGAATTATGGGGGTTAAGGCTTCAACATATGAATTTGGGGGGACACATTTCAGCCTATAACAAGGAGTGTTTCACCACCTCCCACCAGAGAACCCCAGAGTCTGGAGCTGACATGAGGGCAGCCCTGCAAAGACAAGGACCTTGCCTGTCTGGCCATGATTGATTGGTTCCCCAGCACCTGCCCAATGCCTGGCTCAGAGCAAGCCCACAATGAATGCAATCAGGGCCCTATCAGATGTCACCCACACCATCTCCTGACCTCACCATTGTGTGTGGCGATGCTGAGGGGTATCCTGACGAACCTGCCAGGCAGGTACAATTAGCTGAGGTGTACAGAGCAGGATAAAGGCACAGAGAGGCACAGGAGCAAATAAAGACAATTTTAAATTATCCAAACTATCCAATCCTGAACTAGCTCAAACCTGCTAACCCTGCCTTGCCCATTTCTTTCCACAGTAAAGACTCTTTAGGCTCTGCCCCAAACAGGGCTATAGATATTTGTTGAATGAATGAAATCAACACAAATTTCCTAACCGTGGTTAGTGCCAGCCGTGAAATAACCACATTACACCCCTGGCCAAA
>NW_017731353.1:217313-222098 GCF_001890085.2 Hipposideros armiger | reverse complement strand
CTTCCTCACACCTAGCCCAGGCCCGACCAGTGTGGATCTGGCTAACCCTCCTAAGCTGTCTGGCATCCCACACCCCGCCGCCAGGCCCCCCTGGTGCTGAGCCCATCCCAGGCCCTGCTCATTGGAGGGGAAAGAGATCTGCAATTCTAGTGGGGACCCAGAAAGCATAGTCTAGGAGCCTCTGGCCTCATAGCCTGGGGCCTCTGGCTGGGCCCTGAAGACACAAAGAAAGGTCAGACCCAGCACCCCTGGTGGCCGGTCTGGGAGAAGGGAGACTGCCACTGGTGAGTAATTGCTGGGAAAAGGTACATCAGGCATGGGTGGCACACAAAGGGATGAATCAAGTCAGCTGGGTGCTAGGATGAGCTCAGAGGAGCTTTTGGATAAGACCCCTGATGTGCACATTGAAGGACAAGGCAGGGTACACCACCTAGACCAGGACATCCTGAGTGGAGGAAACAGCATTTGCAAAGGTCTGGAGGTAGAATATTTAGTGGTACAGTCAAGGTCTATAATAATAACAATGGTTCAAATTCATCGAGTACTTACGGCGTACTGTGTCAAGTACTTCACATAGGTTCTCTAATTTCAGTCTTTCCAACAAGGAGGTAGGAATTACCATTATTCTTACTTTATAGATGAGGAGATTGAGGGTCAGAAAGGCCCCACTGCCCAACGCAGAGCCAGTACGTGGGAGAGTCAGAATTTGAACCAGGTCTCTCTGACTCCAAAAACAACGCTCTGTGCCCACCACACTCTGTCGCCCCTGGACCAGATCCAGGCTTCCCCCATAGCCATGCTGTGGGGGACCAGCAGGCTTTGAATCCAGGTCTATTCCCCTGACTCAGACACCAGGGAGCCCAGAGCCTGGGAAAACCCACCAGGCCTGGTCCTGCCTTCTTCCTTAGTCCTTTCCTGTCCCTCTGAGGACAAAGCCCACATTCCTTCCTGTGGTCTGGTGTCCCGCACGCTGGCCTCTGCAGGCTTCGCCTGCTTCAGTCCCCACCACCCACCCCTTCTTGGAGCCTTGGCTCCGTAGCTTGCCTTTCTGTGTCCCCGCCGCTACCACCACACCACCATGGCCAGGAGTCCCGTTCTCCCTCCCCATCTGGGTCAGAGTTCCTGGGAAGGGTCACTGGAGACACAAGCCGCCCCAGTGAGTGATGACAGACTCCCCCCCCCCAAGACTTTGGCCCTTCTATGCTTGTGGGGACAAAGCCTTGAGAGTTTAGAGCAGAGGGGCGCTAGTTTGGTGTGGGGCTGGTGGCGGGCGACAGCTTCCAGGAGAGCTTAATTAAGGGGCTAGATGGGACTTCCTGAGCCAGGCACTGATGATAATAAAATCATGGGTCACATGGGTGCCAGGCCCTGTGCTGGCTACTCGCTGGTGAGGTGGGTACTTATCTTCCTGCAGATGAGGGAGCTGAGATGCAGAGAGGATGGGATTTGCCCGTGGGCACGGGGCGAGGAGAGAGGAGAGTCCTGATTCAAACTCCAAAGCCTGAGCCCCACACTGCTCTGCTCCAGGCCTGGCATCCAGCGGTTCTGGGGCCCGAGACAGCCCTGTTCATCTAGCACATAAGAATGGGGTGCAGCAAGAGGGAAGTTGAGGGGCAGGCAGGGCCCTGAAGGTAGGTTAGGGACTCAGGACTTGACCGGCAGCAATAAGGAGTCATGCTCGGGTTTGAAGCCAGGAGGCTCACAGTCATGTGTGATCTTAAGAGCTGCCTGGCTGTCCTGTGGAGAGTGAATAAGAGAGAAGGACNCCCCCCCTCCCAAACAGGGGATCCCACCTGTGCTCCAGGCACAACGAGGCTGACGGCCATCTGCTCTCAGAGGAGGCCGTGCACGGTCTCTAAGCAGCCCCTTCCCCACAACTGAACAGCTGGCCACCATCTTGGCACACATTTTCCTGTCACATCTGATTTGCAAAGTCGTGTCTGTAACAGACCCACAGGAGTGTCCAGTTGGGGCTTTTTCAGGTCAAGGAGTATTTGCCACAGAGTCTCTAGTTCTTCTGCAGAGGAAAAGAATATGAACAGTTCTCCTGCCCCTGTTGCCAGGCTGACACTCCCACCGATGGACTCTTCCTCTGGACCACCTCGGGCTAAGGCCTTAAGGATCACCCCAAAGTTCTGTCACTATCCCATTTTACAGATGTGGAAACCAAGGCTCAGGGGAGTTATGTTGTTTTCCCAAAGTTACACATCTGCTAAGGGCAGGGCTAGGATTTGAACAGGGCCTCTCTGGCCCCCCAAGCCCTTGCTCATCACTGTCACGTCCTCAGTGTCCCTGCAGGTGCCTGAGCTGGGCTGTCCCTGCTGGCCTAACCCCAGGACCGCCTCCTCCAGGAAGCCTGAAGAGCTGGCACGACCCACCTTGGCCCCTCGAGCTCTTACCCACTACTTTCCAGAGCATCCAGGAAGGGCCTGCCAGAGCTGGGTGGCTTTGACTCCCTGAAGTCATCGTCTTAGCCACAGAGCTTTGACTGCAGGCGTGGAAGCCCACAACGGATGTAGGCAAAGAGGTGCCTCTAACGAGCCACTGCCCTTGGCCCATTCAGGAACCAAGCCCTCAAGGACCAAGCCCTCAGAGGGCAGGGTTGTCGGCCACCTATCCTCCATGTCTCCTTTTGGTCGCCCAGGTGGCGAGGACACCCATGCCCCCCAGGTCCACCCCCACCACCCTGTCACTGCTTCACCTTTTGAGCACTAACTCCCAGAGGACGGCTGTGGGTCAGCAATGACAGGCCTGACTGGGCCAGGGAGCGGGTCTATGCAGGAAGTGTCTGTCTGTCCACAGGAAGTCAGAAGTATGGCGGTGGATGACCATGCAGTCACCTACACTCTCCTCCTGCCCAGGCGCTCTGGGAACTGACTTAAGCCGATTGTCGGGTCCCTGGAGGCAGGGATCATACCTGCTTTGTTCCATCAGTGCCAAGCATGTAGTTTGTTCTCAATAAATATTTGTAAATGAACAGAATGAGTGTCAAAAAGTGTCCTGGTCCTCAAAAGGGTTCCATGGACACACAGGCTTTGGAAACACATGGCTAAGCAGGTTCCTCTCCTGTAAGACCCCTCAGAGCCTTTAACAAACAGGCCACTGTGCACTGTGCTACAGAAAAGGGGTGACATATGCAGTGTTTCCAAAGCACCTTTTTTACTAAAGAATATGTTCACATTTCAAGAATTGAGGTAGCTCAGAACTCAGGGTGGCGATGCTGTTTCAGCCAATTCAAGGGAGGCTGTATCAGGTACTGACTGAGAGCATGGTTTCTGGAGTCAGGCAAAACACCTCTACTACCTGTTAGCTGTGTGACCTTGGGCAAGTCACTTTACCTCTCTGAGCCTCAGTTATCCCATATACTTTCATGGGGATTATCAGGGCCACTTTATCTTCATCCAAGCTGCCATCAGCCTCCTGGCTTACATAGCAATGAGCTCCTCTCTGGCCTCTCTGGCTCCCATCTGTCTCCCACCCCAGGATATGAGCTCTGGGCCTGGAGGACTCAAGTCTGTCTATCTCCACACTCACTGTATCCTCAGCTCCCAGGACAGGCCTGGCACAAAATAACGTGTTGAATGTATGTATGAATGAATGAATGAATGAATGAATGAATGAATGAATGGATGGATATTCCTATGTGAACACTCTGTGGCAGCATGGCCTGGCCAAGCAGCTCATGGCCACCTGCCTCTGCCATGACCCCCCCCTCCCTACACCTGTCCTACACCTCAGTCTGGCTTGAACCTAAAGGAGTTTCAGCTCTCACCCAGCAAACATTTATTCATTTTGAATAATTATATCCTATTAGGAGTTGGCAGATGGAGAAAGATGATTGGGAGAAACTCTCATATACACATATAAGCAACAGCCTCCACCTCTAGAGGGTGCTAGAGGCTCAGACCTGGGCTCAGGTCCCAAGGTGCATGAGCTCCTTGACTGTACACCACACCCCCGTGGCAGGGCTATAGCATTATGCCTATTGCACAGATGAGGAGAAGGAGGCTCAGAGTGCTCAGTGACTTGCCCAAAGTCATACAGCTAGGGAGAAGCAGGGCAGAAATTTCAACCTAGATCCCACAATCTTAACCCTTCATTATTCTTGACTGGGAGGCATGGGACCTTGGGAAGAACACAGTTCTGGAGTCTGGGTTGAAATTCCAGCTCTGCCTCGCCTCTTATTTGTGTGACACTAGGCCAGTTATTTCATCTCTGTGAGCTTCCATTTCCTCAACTGTAAAGTGGGGCTAACAAACCCTCCGCTACAGGGTCATGAGAATTAAATGAGCTAGTCGATGGGAGAGAGATTTCTGAGGTACAGCCAGTTGTGTGGCTGTGTATGTGCAGAGGAAGAGAGAAACCTGGGAAATAATTGCCTCAAAGATGAAGCCCTTCGTAGAGCCTGAGCATCAGGGCCCAGCACAGTGGCTGGCATATAACAGGTACTTGATAAACTTTTGTGGAATGAATGCTAGCCTTCTGCTGATGCTGCCAACTGTCCTGGAAATCAGACAAAGACACAGAGCTCAAACCAGGGTCCACTTGGACACACAATGGGAAAACAGGGAATGCAATAGAGCTGTGAGCTTGAGGCCAGGCACAGCCTAGACCAGGGGTCGGCAAACTTTTGAGACGGAAGAGCCGCCAGGGGTCAGCAAACTGTGGCTCTGAAGTAAAATTGAAAATGAAAATAAAACTATCACAGTTTCATTTATAAAATTTTTAAAGGATATTATTCACATAATAGTGATTATGTAAAAATACATTTATGGCTCTCGAATA
>NW_017731353.1:212294-213883 GCF_001890085.2 Hipposideros armiger | reverse complement strand
CCTCTGCCACTGCCTGTCCCTTCCCCAATGCCCTGGCACCCAAGCACCCGCTCTCTGGGTTCCTGGCACTGCCACCTGCAGCAAGGGACAATCAGGAAAGGAGGAGAACATGGGCTTCACTCAAGAGGCCTGGCCTGGGCGGCCCAGCTGTTTGGGGAGGCCTTGGGCCTGTAAAGACACGGGTCTCCCGATACAATAAAAGATTATCAGCTAAATAAAACAAGAAGTGACTGGGGCCACTATGCCCTGTTGGATTGAAATCATGTGAGCAAAGTGGTTTTCTCTGAGAGATTTATTTCCTGCACTGGCTTGAGGCAGCCAGCCCAGCCGGAAAGAACAGGGCTGGTCTCCCCTCCATTTGGGGGAGGGGTGCGGGGTTTTATTTAATCTTCCAATGAGCTGGAACTGTGAAGACGGTGTGAATGGACATCAATTCTGAAACAAATTATTACAACGCGATCTGGGATTCCGGGAAAGTCATCTACCCCCTGCCTGTCTGCCACTTCCCCTCACCGAGGCCATCAAATCCCTCCTCTCCACTCGAAACCCAACAGCAGGCTGACTGGGTCTTCCATTCAGGCTGAAGAGAAAGGCTTGGAATTGACCCGAGCCCAGGGCCTGGCTGGACTGCCCACACCCTCGGGCCTAAGCCATCTGCCTGCCTGCACCTGGGCCTCCAACAGGGACCCCCACATTTCTGTTCCCTCGTTACGTGTATTTGTGCCCAAGTATTCCCTAAGCAAAGATGGCCACCACCTCTCAGGTGGGCTCGACCTCCATCTGTCTCCACCACGGGTACCTTCGCCCACCTTGGCCTTCAGCCCCCTTCCTCACACCTAGCCCAGGCCCGACCAGTGTGGATCTGGCTAACCCTCCTAAGCTGTCTGGCATCCCACACCCCGCCGCCAGGCCCCCCTGGTGCTGAGCCCATCCCAGGCCCTGCGCATTGGAGGGGAAAGAGATCTGCAATTCTAGTGGGGACCCAGAAAGCATAGTCTAGGAGCCTCTGGCCTCATAGCCTGGGGCCTCTGGCTGGGCCCTGAAGACACAAAGAAAGGTCAGACCCAGCACCCCTGGTGGCCGGTCTGGGAGAAGGGAGACTGCCACTGCTGAGTAATTGCTGGGAAAAGGTACATCAGGCATGGGTGGCACACAAAGGGATGAATCAAGTCAGCTGGGTGCTAGGATGAGCTCAGAGGAGCTTTTGGATAAGACCCCTGATGTGCACATTGAAGGACAAGGCAGGGTACACCACCTAGACCAGGACATCCTGAGTGGAGGAAACAGCATTTGCAAAGGTCTGGAGGTAGAATATTTAGTGGTACAGTCAAGGTCTATAATAATAACAATGGTTCAAATTCATCGAGTACTTACGGCGTACTGTGTCAAGTACTTCACATAGGTTCTCTAATTTCAGTCTTTCCAACAAGGAGGTAGGAATTACCATTATTCTTACTTTATAGATGAGGAGATTGAGGGTCAGAAAGGCCCCACTGCCCAACGCAGAGCCAGTACGTGGGAGAGTCAGAATTTGAACCAGGTCTCTCTGACTCCAAAAACAACGCTCTGTGCCCACCACACTCTGTCGC
>NW_017731353.1:206709-210024 GCF_001890085.2 Hipposideros armiger | reverse complement strand
GTGTGTGTTGGGGTGGGGCTAGAGGTGCAGTGGGTGAGTAGGTGGGGGAGATTCTCCTGGCACTTTTGGGAGAAAGTCCACATTTCCTTTTATCTGGCATTGAGGACCTCCAAGCTGGGGCTCCTGCAAGGCCACCGCCCTCCCCACCTCCTCTGATCACATTCCTCCCCATGTGCAGCCACCAAAGACATGTCCTACCTGTTCTGCTGGACTGGGCATACATGGCCAGGGTGGGGCCTCACTCCTCTCTAAACCCCCTCTCCCATTCTCTACCCCTCCCAGGGCAGCACCCAGTCCAGGGCAGCTGCTTATGAAATGTGTGGATTCTGAAAAGAGCTGGAAAGTATCTAAAAATCCGTGGGCTCAAAAATCTCCAGACACAGACAGTTTGACCCCACCTCCAAGGCCCTCTCTTCTATTGCTGGTTTGGGGCAAGTCGTCTCCACCCCAGGGGGCCTGTGGGGAGAAGGGAGAGAACAAAGGAAGAGTCCCCAGCCAGGCGATGTATGTGTGCCAGCACCCATGCCACCCCTCACACTCATGCACGCCACACTCAGGTATCCCTGGGTATGCACAAGACCCGAAACATCCCTGTTCCCACCCGTGGCCACTCTCACAACGCAAGCGGATCTGCACTCGGGGACACACAGCCACCCGGACTCCGGCGCACACCCTCTGCCATGGGAACTGGGCATGCACGACCCTCCACTCCAGGAGTCCAGAAGGCACGGAAGTGCAGGAGCTTGCGTTTCTGGAGCCTTCATCGCTGAGGCCCTGCGGAGGCAGCTGCAAGGACGGTGCATGGGGAGGGAGGGGTTCCGGCCACTCGAGGGTCCATCTGTCCTTTTCCTGCTCATCCGTCTGGGCCTGGGCCTTGGCTTTGGCCTCGGACAGCCAGGGTGCGACCTCTGGCACCTGAAACAAACGCGGGGGTCTCCACGGACCAACGGCGGTGGTGACAGACATGCGGGACCGAGAATGGCCGAGACACAGGCTGCGGTGCCCGTGCCCCGCGCCGCCCTTCGGCGGGGCCGCGAGAGCCGCCAGGGAGTCCCAACTGCAGCCTTGTGGCGCCACCTGCGGTCCGGATCGCGTCGGCTCCCGGCCTGGGGCGCCACAGGCTCCGTGGTGGGTCTGTCTCTCAGACTCTGTTTCTTCCTCTCCCGGGGGTGCCCTGAGGTTCACTGTTCCCCACCCCTAGTCACCTCAGACAGGCCTCCAGGGTCCAGCCGCCCCCCTGTTTTCAGCCGAGTGGAGCTGTCCACCATGTCCAGGTGCAGAGCCCATATGCTCACATGCCCACCCTGCACTAGCCTGCCCATCGTTGCCACAGGCAGGGGCTCAGCCTACAACACGGAAATGGGGAAACCGAGATGGACCTTGACTCTGGGCATCTGAATTTGGGGCAGCTAAGCCTGGCCTGCTTCCTCCTGGACCACTGATGATAGTGGTCTATAAATCTGTACCACCTGCCTCATCCAGGAAGCTCTGCCCACCTCCAGCCCTCCTCTGAGCCCCCACCCTCTGTCCATGTGTCCTCAGGAACTTCTCCCACCTATGTAACACTGTCCTGGAGTCTTAGACAAATCACACCAGAAAAAAAGACCCTTGGAGACTTAGTCTCACTGTTACCTTGGGCCCCGGCGGGGGAAAAGATCCACACAGGGCCCTTTACTCTGGCCTAGTCTCTGTGAGTTAGCCTGGTTGTCTGTCTAGGCTGAGATCCTGCACCCCCACCCCCACGACCACCACCACCCCAGGAGGGACATAGCACCCAACATTTTTTGCACTGAGGACAACAGATGACCTTTGGAGCATATGCTCTGTGCCAGGTCCTTTGCACCTCTCCTGGAATCCTCACAACAAATCAACCCTGTGGAGTGGTATGATTATTATTCCATTCTACAAAAGACAGCTGAGTGGCAGAGCTAAGATTCCAGCCCTGATTCGAGGCACTTCAGAGCTCTCCCAGGGCCTCCCAGCCCAGTCTATGGCCACCACGTGGAACCCAGGCTGGGCTGGGCATCAGGGCCTTGTGACGTGACCCACCCTGGGATGAAGAGTGGTTTTCCACTTGCATACAGCATGAGAGTCACAATCACATTGGTCACATGATGTGAGGTGCCAGCCTAAGCCTGTCCCTCAGAGTTCCCTGCCCCTAGGCTGATCCTCCCATTTTGCAGGTGGGCAAAGTGAGTCCACAGAGACATGGAGCCCTGCTCAGGGTCACACAGAACAAATGTGGTCCAGGCTGCTCAATATCCCAGGCAAGACAAGAGTCTAGGTCCCAGGATGTTTGACTCACCTGAGCTTCCAGGGCTGCAATCCCCACTCTGCAAAATCAACAGTTCAGCCTGGGCTCTCAATCTAGGGGGAGGGGTAAAATGGAAGGGACAGACAATGACACAGATAATGACTAACCCAGAGATCAGAGCTGAGATGAGGGCTTGCCTGGGGCTTGGGAAAGTCCAAAGGAGAAGCTGGACATGAGAGAGGTTATTCANCAGAACAAATTAATTGTCAAACTGTGACCAGACTCCCAGTGGAGTGCGTCAAAACCCTGGGCAGCTTAAACTCTCAAATGAATAAGAAGAAACCAGTCAGCCCCATCCCTGTGCCCCTGAGAATAGTGGGCAATTACTTTTTCCCCTTTGTCTTCTTGTTTTCTTTTAGCAGAACCACTAAGAAGCAGCCACAAAAATCAGTTAAAGCTTCCAAAGTGCCTCTTTCCCCACAAATCTTTTATAAAAGGTGAAAGATTTGCAAGACCTGGAGAGCAAACCAAGCAGGATAATTGTTTTTGGAATGACCCCAATATTTTCACCCCGATGACCCCAGCTGGGCATCTTGCCCCGTATTTATGATTCCTGGTCCTCCGCGCGCCGCTGGGCGACCTTTCTGAGCCCCGTCTGCAAGCCCCCAGTCCCTTATCGGGCCTGTAACTCACCCTGACGTTATCTCTTGGGAGGGTTTTATGCACTTTAATTTAACTCCCCTCATCATTATTTCCCAGACTTCAAGGTTTTCTCTTTCGAGCTGCCCTTCCCAGGACAAGCATAATCTGTTTGCCATCAAGCCCAATAAATATGTTTGTGCAGGAGACGGGAACCATTTGGGGAGAGTGGCTCAGGCTTGGGAAGCAGCCTCCAGCTCTCATTCCGTTCTGGACAGCAAGTGCTGGTCTGTGTGTCCTTGAGCCCCTGTCCTGGTGGAAGCCACTGCCTTAGTTTTCAGGCCCAGTGGCCATATCTTACAAATATGAAAATATAGGACAGCCAGTTAAATTTGAATTTCAATAAACAATGAATTTTTTTT
>NW_017731353.1:202283-204532 GCF_001890085.2 Hipposideros armiger | reverse complement strand
GAAACCGAGATGGACCTTGACTCTGGGCATCTGAATTTGGGGCAGCTAAGCCTGGCCTGCTTCCTCCTGGACCACTGATGATAGTGGTCTATAAATCTGTACCACCTGCCTCATCCAGGAAGCTCTGCCCACCTCCAGCCCTCCTCTGAGCCCCCACCCTCTGTCCATCTGTCCTCAGGAACTTCTCCCACCTATGTAACACTGTCCTGGAGTCTTAGACAAATCACACCAGAAAAAAAGACCCTTGGAGACTTAGTCTCACTGTTACCTTGGGCCCCGGCGGGGGAAAAGATCCACACAGGGCCCTTTACTCTGGCCTAGTCTCTGTGAGTTAGCCTGGTTGTCTGTCTAGGCTGAGATCCTGCACCCCCACCCCCACGACCACCACCACCCCAGGAGGGACATAGCACCCAACATTTTTTGCACTGAGGACAACAGATGACCTTTGGAGCATATGCTCTGTGCCAGGTCCTTTGCACCTCTCCTGGAATCCTCACAACAAATCAACCCTGTGGGGTGGTATGATTATTATTCCATTCTACAAAAGACAGCTGAGTGGCAGAGCTAAGATTCCAGCCCTGATTCGAGGCACTTCAGAGCTCTCCCAGGGCCTCCCAGCCCAGTCTATGGCCACCACGTGGAACCCAGGCTGGGCTGGGCATCAGGGCCTTGTGACGTGACCCACCCTGGGATGAAGAGTGGTTTTCCACTTGCATACAGCATGAGAGTCACAATCACATTGGTCACATGATGTGAGGTGCCAGCCTAAGCCTGTCCCTCAGAGTTCCCTGCCCCCAGGCTGATCCTCCCATTTTGCAGGTGGGCAAAGTGAGTCCACAGAGACATGGAGCCCTGCTCAGGGTCACACAGAACAAATGTGGTCCAGGCTGCTCAATATCCCAGGCAAGACAAGAGTCTAGGTCCCAGGATGTTTGACTCACCTGAGCTTCCAGGGCTGCAATCCCCACTCTGCAAAATCAACAGTTCAGCCTGGGCTCTCAATCTAGGGGGAGGGGTAAAATGGAAGGGACAGACAATGACACAGATAATGACTAACCCAGAGATCAGAGCTGAGATGAGGGCTTGCCTGGGGCTTGGGAAAGTCCAAAGGAGAGGCTGGGCATGAGAGAGGTTATTCAGGGAAGTGACATCGAGTGGGTTTTAAGGATGAGTAGGAGCTTGACAGTGGAAAAATGCAGGCTTGGGTGTTTTAAGGAAAGACATGGGGCTTGGAGGCCTGAGAGAGCTTAGTGAGTTTCATCTATACCTTAGTAGTTTAAAGTATGGGTTTGGATACTAGATAGGCCTAGGTTCGAGTCGCAGCCCTGCTGTGTGACCTCTGGCAAGTGACTTAAACTTCCTGAGCCTCCATTTCCTCGTCTGTAAAGTGAGAGTGATGATGAGTTCCTCAGTCAGGGGCAACGGCAGGATTAGCACGGGGAGGGGGGGGGGCACACGGACACACAGAATTGGATGTGCAGGTGCTCGGTAATGAAGAGTAGACTATTGATGAGGAGCAGCTGGGGATAGGAACAAACAATGACGTGGCTGCGGGGAGGTCAGACGTACTGTGAGGGGCCTTCAGTGTGAAACTCAAGAGCTTGACTTCATTCTGAGGGCCGTGGAGAGAGATGGAAGGGCTTTGAGCCAAGGAGTTACAAATGTGATTTTAGAAGGTGCTCGCTGGGCAGGGGCTCGGTGTCCCCGAGGAAGGATGGAGATGGGGCCCCTGATCTCTAACCCCAGCCATGTCCTTGTCCCTGGGCCTCCTCATTTCCAGCACCTTCTCTCACCCTCAGCTCTGTGAGGCTGAGAAGCTGCCCTGCCCTGACTCTAAAGCTGATGCAGGGCTGAGGAGGGGCCTGGCCTATGGCCCCCTACTCCCACCACCCCAGACCCCCCAGGCCCAAGCACCCGCACTCCCAAAGAAAGGCCTGGAGGTTCCCTGTGACCAGGCTTTCCTCCGAGCCGCCCTTCCCCCACCACACACAGACACTCCGCAGTCCCCATTACGGAGAAAGGACGGGCGGCACCGCCATAATTTCTATTTCCTTCTAAATAGATGCTCCCAGACCTGCTCCCACAAAACCAATTAAAGCACCTGCCGGGGACTGGGCTATGTCAGCAAATTATTTCCAGGCTCCGAGGCCCAGGAATAAATCTTGGAAGGATGAAGTGGATCAGATGAGGGGAGTTGAGGGGAGCTGCAGATGGGGGGCCCCAAACAGGCAGGGAGTGGAGGGTCATTT
>NW_017731353.1:154240-198748 GCF_001890085.2 Hipposideros armiger | reverse complement strand
TAAAAACAAGTAATTTCACAAAATGCTACGGGGGAGCCTCGTGAAATCCAAGAGCAGGACCCCGACCTGAAACCAGGATCTGGAGAGGCTGTCAGGTCTCCCCACGCACCCCCGCTGTCTCCTGTTTCTCTCTGTATGTCTGCTCAAGGGCACACAGGCTCCTTTCCAAACCCACGTGACAGAAAGTGGCCCTTGAGAGGCCCCAGGTTCAAACCGAGTCTGGGATTGCTTAGTCCCTTTTCCAAATTCCTGGAGAAGGCATTCTGATTGGCCCAGCTTGGAAGTGCCTGTCCTCATCCAATCAGCTATGGGTAAGGGGGAGGAGTCACATGGCTGCCCACCCTTAGGCCCCAAGGGTGGGGAGCACAGCTCATGGGTCCATGAGCTGGGCAGACCCTGCCAATACTACGTAGAAATCCAGAAAGTCTTAAAATGCACTTTATTGTTTGAATTGTAAATAAATGTTTGACATTTCTTTTGAGATTTTTTTTTTCTATTTCAGTTGTCCCTACTGTCATTTTTAACATAAATGACACTGCAACAAGCACAACATTTCTCCCCAGTGTTTCCTGAGGATGAGTTCCTAGAGGTGGCTCTGTTTATACTCCACTGCCATGGCTAATCTGGCCCCTTTACTCCCCCCCTGGACATAAATGGGCAAGAGCTGGTGGGGTTTTCTTAAGTGATTGTTCTTTACAAAGGGAGCCAGAATTAAGGGTTCTAGAAGCAAAAGGCAGCTGGGCCCCACTGTAGGCCGTCCTCTCTGTGGCTTTCTTTTTGCTTTTTGCGAAATTATCTGATTAATTATTATTTGCTTCTCTGATTAATTTTTATTCCAGACTCTAGTAATCCATAATGCAAAATCATACAGACAAAGGCTGGGCTTCATTAAATGGAACTGTGGCCTCAATTGGGAGAAAAGGAGTTTATTTAACAAGAAAAGAAGGCAAAGCAGTTTGTGGCAGCCAGTGGGGACGAAGTCTTTTCTTCCCAATTTTTATTATAAGGTTTTTTCAAAACAGGAAAGTTGAAACACCTGCACCATGAACATTTTTATACTCTCTATCTAAATTCAACAATGATTCATACTTTATCCTTTGTCTCTCACGCTGTATCTCTCTCTCTCTGCCTCTCACCCTGTGTGTCTGTCTCTATATTATGTATTATATGTTCTATTTTATATATATTAATATATTTAATATTTTTTTCTGAGCCATTTGGAAGTGAGTGGCAGAAACCATGACCCCAAACTTCTTTTCCTCTCCTAAGAATAAGGACATTCTTCCACATAAGTACAATGTCATTATTATGCCTAAGAAAAGCAACAATCATTCCGTAGTTCCAGTAAACATTTCAGAAGGACTAATTCAAATTTCAGGAAGACTAATCGCCGTTGGTTAGCAATTTCAAGGAATAAGTAATATATGTAAAAGTACCCCGTATAGTGCCCGGCACACAGCAGGAACTAAATAAATGTCAGCATCCCAACCAACTTCTATCACGACCACTTTTAAAAACACCAAGGAATTCCAGCTGACTTGGCTCAACAGGAGGTCATGTCAGAGCAGTGTGGTCAGCCCAACGGTGCTCCAGACGGGGTGCCCCCAACTCTCCCCAGCAGACACTGAAGGCAAGAGGAAAATTGCTGGAAACAGAAGACAGAGTCACAGGGCACTGAACTTGGCCTCAGCAGCTTCCCAGTAATGGCGCCAGGGAGGGCATCGGTGCCAGCCCATGCCTCTCAGCCACGACGTGGCAGACAGAGCTGGGTTCCTGGCTGGGGTCCCTCCACTTACCAGGGCAAGAGCAGGTTTTTTTTTTTTTTAATTGTTTTCAAAACAGATTTCATGTGGTCCCAAAATGAGACCATGATTGTAAATTAAAGTGTAATTAGCCTTTACGCTTTTATATTCATTAACTCTTCTCTGTTAATGATGCTAGGCTGGAGCAGAAACCCTGCATTATGAAACCACATCCAGGAAATAAAATAGTGATTTAGATAATGGCCACAATGTATTGCTACTTACACATAATTAAACAAATGCTCCATTTAAACTTGGAAACATGACTGAATGTTGATTAACCCTCGCCCAACAATTCTGCCCGGAACTGGGGAAGGGGAGGCACGGTGAGCTGGTCCGTAACAAAGTGTCTGGGCCAGCCATGTCTGCCAGCCTCATCAGCCCACAGCCATGTGCACCACCCACACCTGTGCAGAGCAGGTATCGGTCTCGGGCCAGGGGGAGTGGCCGCAGATGGCAATGACCGGGGGAGTTATCCTGGGACCCCTTAAGAAAGCACCGCACTAGATGAAATAAGCTAGACACAAAAATATAAATACTGTGTGATTCCACTTGTATAAGGTACCTAGAATAGTCAAATTCATAGAGGCAGAAAGGGGAATTGTGGTTGCTAGGACCTGGGGGAGGAGGGAGTGGGGAGTTAGTGTTTAATGGGGACAGAGCTTCAGCTTGGGAAGATGAAGAGTTCTGCAGACAGGTGGTGGTGGTGGTTACACAACCGTGTGACTATACCTAATGCCACTTAACTATATGCTTAAAAATAGTTAAAATGGTCAAATTTATGCAATTGTTTTAGTTTATTTAAAGCATGGAAAAAAAAAAAAAAAGGAAGTGACCACACCCCCGCTTAGCTGCCAGCTGGGCCCAAAAGCCTGAAGCGCACCTTCTCAGAGAGAACTCATTCGGCCCACCACTGGGCCCAATGAGGCCTGAATCAGGTTTTACGGAAATTTTTTATATTTTTAAAAATTATAATGTAGAATTGTTTAAAATGTAAATCATCCAGACATATATTAAGTAAAAAATAAAGTTTCTGGTTCTCAAACCCATCCCCAAAAAAGTATTAAATACATTTCCATTTGTCATTTTTCTATGTGTATCTTTTCCAAGCAATTGTTGCCTCTGGGTTCCCCCAGAAGCAGCCCTTGAGATGAGAACTGGAGTACAGATGGTGACCTGGAAGATGAGCCCAGGAAAAACTAGCAGGGGCGTGGAAATAAGATAAGGAAAGGGAAGCAACTTAGCAGGAGTGTATGGCTGTATCGGTTACTTACTGCTGCATAACAAACTACTCCAAAATCTAGTAGCTTAAAACAATAATTATTTGTTACTTCTTATAATTTCTGTGGGTCAGGAATGCAGACAGGTTGGAATTATCTCTGCTCCACACACCTGGGGCCTTGGCTGAAAAACTCAGAGGCTGGGCTGGAATCACCTGAAGGTTGCTCACTCAAACACCTGACAGCTGAAGCTGGCTTTCCATTGGGGGCCTGGCTGGCTGTCAGCTCAAACCCCTACACGTAGCCTCTCCAGGTGGCCTGGGCTCCTGAAACACAGTGGCTAGGTTCTAAGAGCAAGGTGGGGGGAGTGGGGGGGGGAGATAGATAGAGATAGAGATGAGAGAGAGACAAAGAGAGAGAGAGAGAGAGAGAGAGAGAGAGAATGCTAGGTGGAAACCATGTTGCCTGTTACAACACGACTCAGAAGTCGTGTGGCATCACTTCCACATCAGTTACAAAGGTCTGCTCAGGTTCAAGGATGGAGGAATGTTAATGACCCATGGTAACAACAGCACGTGGGGGAAATGCAATCTGCCATAATTACCAGGCAAATTACCCCTGTGGGCAATTGAAACTCAGTTCCACGAGGGACCTCTAGGAAGTAGCCTGCCACACTAATATTTATTGAGCATTCACTATAGGCCAGGAGCTGTGCTAAGTGCACAGATAATATGCCATTTCCTGTGCAGTAGCTACTCTTATGTCCCCCATTCTAAAGATGAGGAAACTGAGGCCTAGAGAGAACTGGGGCAGAGATAGCCCATCCCCCCACCAAAAACCCATCTTTCCTTCTTCCCATACACACAGCTGGACCTCACTCCTCAGGCTCCGCGCAGTTAGGTGTGACCATGTGACTAAATTCTCCGCAGTGGAACGTAAGCTGAAGTAGGGGTGCCCTTTTCAGGCCTGGGCCATAAAACTTCCCCCATGCTCCCACGTGCTCCTTGTCCCTTTGGGCAGCTGGGACAGGGTTAAACACAGCAGCCTTGGAAAAACACCTGTTGCGGTGTCAGGCTCTTCCTCGGCCTGAGTTCCTGAATCACCTCCGTTCATCTCATCCCCCCAACCTGGGACTGTTACTTTAGCTACAAACCAACTTCTGTTGTGTTTATCCATTACATGTTTGGGTATGTGTGTTAGCACGGCTCATTCTATTATACTTCAATACGAGTACATAGTATTAGATTGAATCATCTGAAATTGCCATTTTACTACTGTGTAAGTCAAATGTTAGCAAAAAATGGTCAAATGTTAGCAATTTCAGATGATTCAACCTGATACACATAACTCGTTCTTTTCACCCCTGGGTTGTGTCCCACTTGCAGATGTACCATAACTTATTTAATAACCCCTTTTGATGAATGCCTGTGTTGTTTTCAATTTTTTGTCCTTACAAATGCTGCTGCAATAAACATTCTTAACTATTTATCATTGTGAATTTGTATGAGTATATCTATCAGATAGATTCCATAATGTAGGGTTGCTGAATTGGCCCCACACATTAAAAAATTTGATATGTGCTATTCAAATTACTCTCAAACATTTTCTAACGATTATGTGGTGTGTGTGTGTGTGTGTGTGTGTGTGTGTTTAAACAAATACTGATATAGGACTTACTATATGCCAGGCACTGTTCTGTGTTCTCTACAAATATTAATTTTTTTAATCCTCACAACAACCCTGTGAAGTAGGTACTATTATTATCCCCATTTTACAGATGGGGAAACTAAGGCCAAGAGCGGTAACTTGCCCAAGGTCATGTTGCTAGTAGGTGGTGGAGGGTGGGGCTGGGATCTGAGCCCTGGCCCTCTGGCTCCAGAGTTCATCTTCATAACCACCAGTTCCTGCCTCCTGTGAGAGTGACACCTGTCCCCGAGAGGTCCCCTCAGACTACCATGTGGCAGCTGGGCTGAACCCCAGGAACCGCTGTCTTCCCTTTCAGGAAAAGTGAACAATGAGCAGCACGGTCACTGTCATTGTGAGCACGGAGCCTGCCCTGGGGTAAGGGTAGCACGGGCTTAATAAAAGACAATTAAAAAATGAGTCGCTTGCACCCGTCTTCTCCTTTTTTTTTTTTTTTTTTTTTTTTTTTTAGAGGGCAGCGTCACTGGCCCTCACATGTGGGATCCGAACCATGTCAAATGAGATGACCATAATACCTATCTCACAGGATAATTTTGAGGAAAAGATATGATGTTTTGCTTTGTTTTTGTTTGTTTTTTTAGAGGGCAGCGTCACTGGCCCTCACATGTGGGATCCGAACCAGGGCCCTCTGGCATCCCAAGCCAGTTCTTAACCTTCACGCCACTCGGCTGGCCCCTGTCTTCCCCTTGATGTCCTTTACTCTCCCTCACACTCCTGGCTTCATTATTATTGGTCCTTGGAATCAGACCGAGCTGAGCACGAATTCTGGCCCTGCCTCCACCAGCCATGTGCCCTTCTCTGAGCCTTTGTTCTTTCGTCTGGGAAGTGGGGATCGTAATAGGATTTACTTCAAAGGTTGCGAGGATGACGTGAGAGTAAAATAAGGGAAAGGGCCACAATTTCAGTCATTTACTCAAGAATTCCTAGAGCCCTCACCGTGTGCCCTTCACTCTTCTAACCCTGTTGTTGGTCATTTTGGCAATTTCCAATTTTTTATATTTATAAACACCACCAGATCCAACACCACGTGAACATCCCTGTGCCTATTTTTTGTGCATTTGTCAAATTATTTCTAGGAGTAAATTTCTAGTTATGGAATTGCTGGGTCAAAGGGCACAGTCATTTTTAAGGCCTTTGATGAACATTGCCAACTGCCCTTCAAAAGGCCACATGCGCTGCTTCCGGCCCTGCCGGCAGGCTCTGAAAGGAAGGACATGGTGACTTCTCTGCTCTCTCCTGTCATGGACACAAGATGGGAGCCTGAGGTGGCAACCAGCCAGGCTCCAAACTGGGTCTGTCACACGGGAGCTGTTCCCAAAGCAGAGCAAAGGAAATCCTTCAATCAGGAGCCATCTGGAAGAAGGGGTTGGCCCTGACAGGCAGGCCCCTCCTTTCCCTCCTCAGTCATACACAGCTGTGGACCCCCCCTTCCCCAGTGTAACGCCACCCCCAGAGTCCAGCCAGGCCACAGGGACGGGCCCCAGGCAGGCCAGCCCAGGCTGCTGAGCAGGATTTCAGAGTGTACGGGGATAACTGGGGAGGCCTCTAATCCATAAAACTTAATGAGTGGTAGTTGGGGAGTTTAGGGGACCCCTGACCCAGGCCAGGGGCAGGAGAGACCCCTATGAAGAGGCACCACTGAGGGAGCCGCCTGTGGGAAGGCCCAGAGGCGACAGAGGGTAGCACCGGGGACCTTGCAGTCATATTAAGGAGTCCGGACCCCATCCCAAGGGCAATGGGGAGCCATGGAGGGGTTTAGAGGTGCCCTCCGGCCACCCTGTGGAGAAGGGGCCGGAGGGGCTGAGTCTGGAGGCAGGAGTGAACTCAGGAACTAGGTTTCCGTTTGCACCTCCTGTTTACACCATGAAGACTAATCATTTCTTAGCCTGACAAGACAATCCTCCTTAATAGTAGGAATCATCCTAGAAATCAAAACCTGGGCAAACCCACAGCCTGAAGTGAGGGCAAACCTCACCATTTCAGGTGTGTGCGTAAGCCATTCCCTCTGTCTGGAATGCGCCCGCTCCACCTAAACTTCACCTGTTTCATCCCTCCCTCTGTGGGTCCTTCTGCAGGAAGTCCTCCATGATTCGCTGGCTGGCAGTGGTCTTGCTTCCTCTGAGCTCCCAGCCAAGTCTCTTACTGGGCTTATCTGAGGGCCCCAAACACAGTCACGCAAGCGTGTTGCTGTCACTCATGGGTCAGCTCATCTCTGCCCGTCTCCTCCTTCCCCACCTCTAGCCCAGGGCCCTGCAGAGAATAATTGAGAGTAGCAGCTAATCTCTTCTCTGTCTGACTTTTCTTTCTTTGTTTCTAGCACGCAGCACAAGGCCTGGCGCCCAGTGGGCATCATTCATTCATTCATTCATTCATTCATTCATTCACTCATCTATTTGCCAAACACAGAGCACTGCTCTGTTCCAAGCTTGTGCCAGGTGCTGGTCGCACTGTGATGAATAGGACAGACCCAGCCCAGCATTTCAGAGCTCAGTCTGCTGGGGGAGGCGGAGCAGCCATCAGGCAAGCGTGGGGGAGGTGCTGGGGTGGGAGAAGCCCAGCCTGGGAGGTGAAGAGGGGAGATTCAAGTAGCAAGATGTGCGGATGGTACCAAAATACATTTCCCAGAATGCCTTCCTGTGTGGTTCCTGTATCTGAGATTTGGAAAGCGGAAGTGAAGCCGTGACCTTTACTCGCTGAAGGTCACAGTAGTCAGATGGGGAGACAGGCAGACCCAGAGTGCCCCATAGATCGAGATTATCCTTAACTCTGCACCCAGGTGCTGCCTGCTGGCCCTGCTGACACACTGTGGCCCCAGGCTCACCTCCAGAGGATGGCCGAGAACCCACAGAGGCAGTGGCTCCTGCAGGCGCTGGCCGTGCCTGGCTTCTCAGATTGCCCTGCGGGGCTCTTTTCTCTGACCTTCCAGCTCCCCCGCCGGACCTTCCCTTCTCTAGCTCTGTCCACAGCTGTGTCGGGCCTAATCCCGATAACAAATCCATCTCCCACAGCACTCCCAGGGGCTCTGCTTCCCGACCGGACCCTGTCTGATACAGTTATGGGCAGCGGCGATGCTTCCAGGCGGGCAGAACCTTAAGGATGGGAATCTGGCATTCGTTCTCTGATCTGAGTAGATTTAGAGGCATTAAAGACCCTGCCACCAGAATAAAGGGGACACTGGTGCTTCCATGCAATAATGAATCAGTCACTTAAATGATCCCATTTTAGACCCCTGGAGGCAAGGCCCATAGAAGGCGCTGGGTGACCAAGCAGCTGCAGGCGTAGAATGGGACTGGGAATAGAGCACAGGACTGTGGGCTGCTCGGTTGCTTCTAAGGGCACTGGAAAACTCAGAGAAAAAAAAATGAGCTCAGGGTTTTGAATTCCAAGATCAGGTTTTAAGTGAAGAGCCAGAGGTTGTCCCGGTGCCTGGAGAACCTCCAGTGGCCTCTCCTGAGGTGGTGTCCCTGCAGGGGAAAGGTGATTTTCCTCAAGACCATCTCCCACCTCTCGTTGGCTTCTAGATCTCTAACCACACTCAAGACCCAGCAAGTTTCAAGGGATCAAGTACAAAGTGTGACCCATGAAAAGGCATCGTACATACCAAAGAGTTACAAGATGTTGCCACTTAGAGCAACAGGGAAATGCGGGTGGGAGTGGACGGTAAGGGTGACGCATGACAATGGAAGGAGTAGAGCGTGGTGTCTGGCCACATGTATTGATGTGGGTGGGTGCACTACTCAGAGCCCCTGGATTCCTTGTGTTAGCTCAAGCCACTGGAATGGCTCTAAAGGATTGCTCAGTTGGTTCATTGATACCTGGGCCCCAGAGGTAGCCTACCGTGAGTGAGGCTGAGGGCCCTGCCCCTCTCTGTCTGCTCCCCTAGTGTAAACGAGGGAGAAGAATCCTCCAGGAAAGTTTTCCAGCTTCCAAACTTGCTGAGTCTCGTATGGGACATACCTGGTTTGGGAGAACCTGAAAAAAAACGAAACAAAACAGGTGTTGCTGCCCCAGCCATACCTGACAAACCCTGGAGAGCATGACACCAGCCCTTGGTCAGCCCTACAGCAGGGCTTGGGCCATGTCTGAGGCCTGGAAGGGGTAGACAGTGGTGTCTGGTGACCCACATCTCTGCCTGATGTCTGGTGGACAGCAGGCCCCAGGCTGAGCAGAAAGGGGGACACCTCCCCTCCAAACTTCAGGCCATGTGGCCCAAGGACATTGGAATCAGCCCTGATGGGGTGGCTGGGCAGGGCTGGTCATCCCCCGACACAAGTGAGGAAAGCCCGGCTCAGGGAGGTGGGTAACTTGTCCAAGGTGCCACAGGAAGTAAGTGGGGGAGGAACGGGGCTCTGCCAGATCCCCTAGCTCTGCCTGGTGAAGGCAGTGTGGCTTAGGGGCGTTTAGTTCCCTAGGGCCTGCTGTAACAAAGTACCACCCACTGGGTGGCTTAAACAACTGGAATTTACTGTCTCACAATTCTGGAGGCCAAAAGTGTGAGATCAAGGTGTCATCGGGGTGGGTTCCTTCTGAGGGCTGTGAGGGAGAATCTGTTTGTAGCTTCGGGGAATTTGGGGGTAATCTTTGGATTCCTTGGCTTATAGAAGCATCACATTATCTCTGCTTTCATCTTCGCATGGCACTCTCCTCGTGTGCCTCTCTGCGTCCAAAATTCTCCTTTTTTATAAGGATGACAGTCCTAGTGGAGTAGGGCCCACCCTAATGACTGCCTTATTTGGAGACGGGGTCTTTACAGAGGTAATCAAGTATAGTAACTTGGGGTGAGGCGCTGTCCCACTGTGACTCTGGGGGAGTCAAAGGCATCGATGAGGGTCAGGGTTTGTGTGATAGGTGGTGTGAGCTAAGCCTTGCTGACCAGCCTGGGAGGAGCGGCCTCCGGCACCCAGGCACCCAAGTGTTTCTCATCTCAGGACTCTCCTGTCAACCCCGTAGGTCAGCTGAGATTCCTGGAGATCAGGCCTCCTCTGGCCAGAGCGGCCATGGTTACGGGCCTGAGGCCTTATTCCACCATTCTCTGAGCCAACCCCTGATGCTCAGTCCATCCCGCCTCATCCTCTCCCTGCCCCTCCATCAAAACCTGCACTTACCTCCCTCTGCCACACACACACAAGTTAAAGTATTTTAATTTGATGACCATTGTAAAGACCCTATCTCCAAGTCTGAGTGCTGGGGGTTAGGACTTCAACATATGAAGGGAGGTGGGGACAAATTCAGCCTATAACAGTGGCTAAGAGCTTGGAGTCGCTAATGGTGTCCTGCTCCCCAAATCTTCCCTGGGTGATTCCATGGTTAAATTCAAAACAGGCTGGTCTCAGTTCCTTCAGGAGGCAGAGGGCCAGGCTGCCCCTTTGGAGTGATGGTGAGTAACCACGGGCACCCCCCCCCAGCAGGGCCTGATAGATAAACCTGGCAGCTTCTGGGCAAAGCAGCCCCTCACCACCCAGCTCTGCCCTTGCCAGGGGCCTGGCACTATGGGCACCTCACATATTTCCTCATTTGATCCTCAAAACCACCCATAAGATAGAATAAACTATTCTCATTTTACAGGTGAGGAAGCTGAGACTCAGAGGAGGGAATTCACCTTCCCACAGTAGCCCAGCTGACAAGGGACAGAGCCAGGATTCAAAGCCTGGCAACCGAACTGAAGCTGAGCTCTCTCACCCCTCACACTCAGCTGCAGAAATGGCCTACAGGGCCCAGCCTACCTCCTGCGGGGCTGAGGGTATGGGCTGGTGAGCAAGGCAGAAGGGAGAAGAGGGCCAGGTGCAGCCACTGCAGCCACAGAGAATAGCCCCAGGCAGGGCTCAGCTGCCAGCTGGACCCGGGGTGGAGTTGGCCCAGGGCTAGCACAGCCTCCCAGGTCTGACCGGCTGGCCCTCCCTCCAAACCTCAGTATTACCACTGCATAATCGAGAGAGTAATTTCCAGTGGTCCAGGCTGCTGGGAGGCTCCAATGAGTTCTACCGGCACAGTCCTGGGTCCCATGGGGGCAGAACCTGCACTGTGTGGTCCCCTTCAGGGCCCAGTGGAACCTGGCACACTAAAGGCACTGAGTGAAAGCACAAACCACAATAATGATAGATAATTAGCAAAATGACACCTTTTCTGAGCTGAGGTCATAGGGCAACCAACTCACCACTAAGGAACTCGAAGGCTCAGACACCACATAAGCTGCTAAGAAGAATTTAAAAAAAACTTTGGGCAACTTGCTAAAGGCGAAGTGTGAGTTAGTGTGAAGTTCAAAATCCCCAGGAGCTGCAGACATAAGGGGCACCTCACCCGCTTGTAGGCTCCACTCCATGGACCTCACTGGGTGCTCATAGGAAAGATTGGGGGTAGGCTGGCCTTCTGCAGTCACTGTAGGGAAGGCATGAAGCACCCCAACTATCTCCGTTCCACTCTCACCAATGGAACAAGAGCCTTAAGCATCTGAGAGCAGGGCAGGGAAAAACACTCAGGGTGCAGGAGAAGATACATTGCAGCTGTGGGATCAAACAGAAAAACCCTCCAACTCTGGGGGAGGGGTAGAAATACATTGTGGGCCCAGTGCACCTGCCACTGGGGAAGGGGCAGGACCACTGAGACCCATCTCCTGTCTAGAACTGAAGATGAACCAGACTGGAAAATGCCCCACCCCCAGCCAGGCTCACAAACACTGAGTAACAAGTAACAAGGTCTACTCCTGGGGAAGGGGCAATACCATGGAGAGAGGCTTTCTGTGGAGCAAGTGCAAATCCTAAAGCTGAGGGTGGAGCAGACATTGAGAAAAATCCTCTGGCAAATAAATCCCAACCCTAGACACACAGAAATGCTGGAGGAAGGTAAAGCAACCCAGTGGGGGGGGGGGGGAATGGGCAAAAGATTTGAATAATACTTCATCAAAGAAGATATGCATGGCAAATAAAGCACATGAGGTGATGCTCAATACTATTAGTAAAGCAAGGCAAAGCTAGAGAAATGGGAAGTACTGAGGTAACCATAGCAACAAAACTCAAACTCAGCTCTACTCCTGACCAGACATCCCAGATGAGAGGCCTAGCAAAAGATGTGTGCCCGGGGCTGGCCGAGTGGTACATTGGTTAAGAGTTGCCTTAGGACAACTAGACTGAAGAACAAAAGGATAGCAACTTGTCTGTTCCCCTTCACTCAATTCCCCAGCGCTGTTCCCATCCCCCAATTGCTCAATAAAAATCTTAAAAAAAAAAAAAAAAGAGTTGGCTTGGGAGTGCCGGCTCTGAGCAGCAGAACTGTGGTTCGGATCCCACATGAGGGCCAGTAATGCTGCGCCCTCTACAGTTAAGATGGTGAACAACAGCTCGACCTGGAGGTGGGCTGCTGTGAGTCGCCAGTGATGGCAAGGCTGCAGCCGGGCTGCAGTGGGCTGCCATGAGCTACCGTGAGTGGCTAGCAGCCAGCGTGAACGGCTGGCAGCTGGCATGATCTGCTGTGAGCCGCTGTGAGCAGCTGTCCAATGGCCGGCGATCGATCTGCCTCACCCGGGAAGAGCGCAATGATAATACCAACATGTGCCAGTGAAGCAACATCCTCCACAACTAGACTGAAGAACAAAAGGACAGCAAGTTGTCTGTTCCCCTTCCCCCAATTCCCCAAGAAAATCTTAAAAAAAAAAAAAGAAGTGTATAAATACTATTTACCAGCTTAACAGCCGTAATGGAAAAGAGAATACAATGGCGTAAACCCTCAAAAATGATCTGGGAATATGACTCCCCACCTCACATATCATACCCAGCCAAACTATCAATCATACACGTGCATAGAATAATGCCATTTTCAGACTTGCAAAATCTCTTTCATGCAAACTTCTCAGGAGGCATCTGAGGGTGTGATGTGCCACAATGGGACAGAGTATCAAGAAAGGGGGAGATTTAGGATCCAAAGAGCAGGGCGTCCACAACAGGAGAGAAACGAGGGGGCACCTGGGGTGACAGCTGTGCTGAGGGTCCCAAAAGCAATCAGCCTAGACTGGAGCAGGACAGAGTGTTTCAGGAGAAAGTCACCCCTCGGTGGGGGGTGGAGGGGAGAAATCAACAAGGTGTTGCTAGACTCTATGGAAAACAGACCTCAGATGCGTCCTACTGGTCTGTGGGAGAGTTGAAAGAGAACTAACAATCAGAACACAGAAAACTAAACAAATGAAAATATGAGGATCCCAAAAGCTATATAAGAAATGTGACCAAAATGTCCTACATAGTTCAGATATGAATAATAGCGGTACAGATGCTGAACACTGATTTTTTTTTAAAGATTTTTATTGGGGAATTGGGGAAGGGGAACAGACAAGTTGCTGTCCCTTTGGGCCTCAGTCTAGTTGTGGAGGACGTCGCCCCACTGGCCCAAGTTGGCACCATCACTGTGTTCCTCCCTGGCGAAGCAAATCAGTCACCGGCCTCTGGACGGCCGCTCACTGCGGCTGCTGGCCACCGGCCACACACGGCAGCCCATGGCAACCCACTGCAGCAGGGGCTGCAGCCCACCCACGAAAGCCCAGCTCCAGGTTGAGCTGTTGCTCAGCATCCCAGCTGTAGAGGGCAGTGTCACTGGCCCCCACATGTGGGATCTGAACCAGGGCCCTCTGGCGTCCCAAGCCAGCTCTTAACCAATATGCCACTCAGCCGGCCCTGAACACTGATTTAACTATTGTTATATACCTATATTGTGAGCATGGAAAAGGGGACGTTGAGGGCCGGCTAGTAAGAGAATGAAGTTTTCGTGTTCCATTACAGGAAGTCAGTAGACAATGTGTAAAGTTGTTGAGCTGAGAAGCAGCGGTATAAACATATTAATGACAAATATGAACTTAAGTACTACCTGTAAATTGTTTAAAAGCAATTGTCTTTGGGGAACAGGACTCAGGAAGGAGGTAGGGGTGGGTCGAGAGACAGCTGGCTTTTGCTAGCTTTTAGTGCGATTTGACTTTTAAAACCTATGTACTTACCTTATTTGGGGGAAGAATCAAAATAATTAAAATACAATAAAGAAGATGATGAGGTTGAAATGATTGGTCTCAGAAAGTCTTTTCGGTCCTGCCAATCTGTGGTTCTACTACTGCTATGGAAAATGGGACAATGAGGGCCATCTGACCTGGGCCAGCCTTAGACACTTCATTACAGTGTGGCCCAAACCTCACATCTGAGAACCCACCCACAAATTCTGCCAATTGTATTAGCATTCGCCTAATATTAGCATTAATAGTTTAATAACATAGATATATTTCAGAAGGTGTTATAGGCTAAAATGTGTCCCCTAAAAAGATATGTTGAAGTCCTAACCCCCAGTACCTGTGAATGTGGCCTTATTTGGAAATACGGTCTTTACAGGTGTAATCAAATTAAGATGATGGCATTTGGGCGGGGCCCTAGAAGAAGAGGAGAGAGACACACAGAGAAAAGATGGCCATGTGACAACAGAGGCAGAGATCGGAGTGAGGCAGCTGCAAGCCAGGGATTGACGGCCACCACTGGAAGCTCAGATGCAAGGAAGGGGTCTACCCCGAACCTCAGAGGAAGCATGACCCTCCCAACACCTGGAGTTTGGGTTGCTGGTCTCCAAAACTGTGAAAGAATACATTTCCGTCATTTTTAAGCCTCCCAGTTTATGGTATTTTATTATTGGGTTGTCGGAAAAGTCATGACATATTTTTTCTATGTTTTTCGTTGCAAAAATATGTCATGACTTTTCCAACAACCCAATACATCAGCCCATGGAAACTAACACAGAAGGCAAGTGGAAAGCTACTATTCGTTTGCCATTAAACCTAAGATAACTGTAGAAAGACCGCATTGTGATAACCATGTTTCCATGTCTGGCGTCGCTGAGCTCCCTGGCCCTGCTGTCGTGCTCCTGTTTCCATCTGTGGAAGTGGGTCAGCTTCCTGCCTTCCGGGCTGGGCCTGGCCTCAGCACGCCAGAGGAACTGGACCCACTGACACGCTGTCTTCAGCCACAGACCCTCTGCCACTGACAGCCACCACCCTTCTGGCCACCTCCAGATCCCAACAGAAGCTTTGGAGACACCCTCTCTGCCTCAGGGTAGGGTTCCTGCTCTCCGAGCAGAAAGGCAACATCAAGGCCAAGAGAAAGTCTATCTCTTCTACTGTCCAAACAACTCACTCTGGGGAGTTTCCTGGTGATGTGCAAAGCTCAATGCATTCTGAGAATAATGGGGGAGGGGGGGTGGGTGGAAGGGATGATGACCAGGACAATTCTCAGGGACCTCCCTCTCCAACAGATGGAGGGAGCTGACCTGAAGCAGACAACCACACTTGGGGGACCTGGAGATGCTCTGATGGGAGCACTCCTCACAAAGGTCCTTTGCAGGCTTTCTCTTGAGGGGTTTCTTGTCCCACTGCCCTATCCTTCCTTCCCCTGACCCCCACTGTCTTCTGGCTCTGTGCTGCTGACTGTCAAATGAGCTCATCGATCTGGAAGGCAGGTTCATGGAGAGCTCTAGAGCTAGGAACTGTCTGGAAGGGGGTCCAGGAGGGTAGGAAAATGGAGCGTTGAGGTCGAGAGGCTGGGCTCCCTTGAACTTGGAGTGTGGGCCTGGGTGTATCTTGTGTGCACATGTGTGAGTGGTGATGTGTGTGTAAGTGTATGCACACGTGTTCATGTGCATAGCTGTGTGTGCACACATGTGTGTCCATGCGCTTGTATGTGGCCTTGTGCTTGTGTGTGTGAGTGTGTACTGGACTGGAGCTGAGGAGTTCTTTAAATCCAACTAGGCCCACCCCAGATGGCTTTCCACCCCCAAACTTTTTGCCCAGGAAATTCTTGAAACACTATTCTGCCTCCTTTCTTTTCCCCAGTCGCCATTGATCACAATGATTCCAGCCTCTGGTCCTCTGTTTAGAAAGTCTTTTTCAGCCTGGTGCTCATCAGCTCATGACCAACTTCCAGGTAGAGTAAAGGATTAAATGGAAGGCACAATAAGAAGTGAAACAATTAGAATTTCTGCCTCATTATCATGGTAATCTTATCAGTCGGATAATGAGGTATTAATGGAGATTTAATGTGCATCTCATAACAGAATCCCTTGGAGAAAACACACAGGGAAATTGCTGTAAATCCACTTAATGATGGAGAAGTCCCAAAACACCATATTCCAAAGGATGAAAAATGCAGGATGCAAATGAGAAAGAATCAAGGTCAATAACACCATGGGGATGGGCCTAATGGCAGATTTGGAGATATATGTAATAAAAATTGCATGTTGCTTTTAAACCTCACCCTCTGTTGTTTTCAAATGTGCATTCCTAGTAATGAAACACAGAAGTGCAGCCAGAATGATTTGTATGTTTTAGAAACCATAGGAGGGATGGAAACTTGTCTCAGAAACCCATCAGGCCCCCCGTGGGGAGCCATGGGAACCGGGGTGTTTTACCAAGAGGCCTCCAAGGGAAGAAGGGCAAAGGAAGAGCCCCTTGATTGGAGGAGGGGGAAGCAGCCTATCGGAGTTCAAGGTCATTTGGGAAACACCAGCGGGCAGCAGATGCATGTGTTTACTTCCTCTCCTTCATTCAACCAACATTTGTCGGGTGCCCACTGCGTGGCTGACCACAGGAAACTCCGAACAATGAAGGGCACACACTCAGATACAAGTGGGAAAAAAAAGCTCTAATTCAGAAAGCACCTACTATATGTCATACTAGGCACTACTGAAATGCCATACATGATCTCATATAATTCCAACAGCAACACTGGGACATAGAAACTACTAAGATCCCCATTTTTCAGATGAAAAGCTGAGGCTCGGAGAGATTGAGGAAGTTGTCCCTCGCTGTATCGTGGCCTGAACTTCACTACTACTACATTAGATCAAACTATATAGAATTGCTGATATTCAGCTGTTTGGAATCCACAAAGGAGGTAATTTCATATGGTTCAAGCTAATATATTAATATTTACTAGCTGGGGACCCTTTCTAGATAATGGAAGCCTCTAACAGAGGCAGGAGAGGGACAGAAACGGTGCGCAGAGCTGAGGGTCGTAGAATCCAAGGAGCACCCAGCTTCGTGCCCTCCCTGGGGACAAGGGACACCAGCCCAGTGCTTCTGCCAAGGCTACTGAGCTCCTGTGTCCCTCATCAGCTCGGAGGCCTCACTCAGTGGGTGCTAAGTGGAAAGAAAGCCCCAACACACTCATCCTGTAAATTAAAAGCACTTTGTGATGTGGAAAATACTAAGCAAATGTTAGCTGTTTGGTTCTTATGATTTATTGATGATAATAAATAATCCTCGAGCCTCCCAGACGTTTGCAAGGATTATAGGTAGAGTTAGTTCTATTTTTAGTTTCTTTCAGGGAGCTTGGAAAAGGAGAGTTTTGGGGGGGGGGGCGTCTCTGAGAGCAGAGTGACTCACTGTCCCAGTTTGCCTGGAACTGTCCCGGTTTTAGTCCTGAAAGTCCAGCATCCCAGTTAACTCCTCAGTCCTGGGCAAACTGAGACAGTTGGTCACCCTCTCTGAGAGGGGACCTGGACTCCCAGAGTCATGGCTAGGAGACGTCAAGCCTGTTACGTTCAGCGCTGAGCAAGCGGCCACCATGTGCCAGGCTATGTGCTCTGCCCCGAGGGTGGCAGCAGACAAAGCTTTGCCTTGTCAAGGGCTGTCTGGGGGCCCCTGAGCCTCTGTCTTAATGACAGTCCATGTGTGTACAAGAGCAGAGGAGGAGGCGCGGACACACGTCTTCACCACACAGCTACTGGCCGGGCTCTAGCACAGCCACCAAACATCCACCTCCTCCCCCCATTCCTCTCAGAAAAACCAACAGCCAGAGAGACGTGAAGCCACTTTACAGATGAGGAAACAGAGGTGCGCTGGTGAAGTGACTGCCCCAAAGTCACAAGTGACTGGTCAGTGTCTGAAGGGCTGAAGGAGGATGGCAAGACCTGGCTTGAGGGCAGAAGTGGCCCCCGAAGAAGAGGTCAGTCGGCACCAGGAAAAAGGAGGATATTCGATACGGTTTCTGGAGCCTTGCAGCTGTGTTCCGTTTAATCACAGACTGCAAATTGAATGAAGTTAAGACAGTGTTGCCTCTTTGAATTTCCCCCAGGCCCTGTTTAATGAATAAATAGGCATGATTTGTAATTAGCTTATCCATTGTGCAAATGCTTCTAGAGCACCTGAAGTGAGTTAAACATGCCCCCTGCAATCCTGTCGACAATATTAATTCGCTCAGCAAACCTTTCCTCCTGGTCCATGGTGCCTGCGACCGAATGATCATCACATAGTGCTCTGCAGTGGACATATTGAGAAAAATTGGGATTTTTCGGCCTGGAAAGATGAAGACACAGTGTCCTCATCAGTCCCGCCTTCCGGTGTGGGATCTGGAAACTGCAAGTTCAGTTTGTTTTCATCAGCAAAGGCTCGATAGCCCACCAAACAATTACCCATTTCCCCTCTCAACGAGCCTTTGAAAATCCCACAGCTGCGCACAGGGAAGCCTTCTGGTCATTACTGCCACCTCACTGAGGAGCCCCCGGCTGGGGCCAGGGGTCCCCACCAAACAGGGCTGCCTTTTCTTTTGTGCAAGCTGTCGTCTGTTTGCAGGGGCTGCTCGATACCTGCCTGCAGCCGCTGTTTGAGTCCACTAATTCCTGCCAAGCTAACGGGCGTCCTGTATCATTTATCCTGTAATTGGGGCTGCTTATCACGAGTTTTGCCTGGTTTCCGTGCTAACCATGTGGTTGCTGCTGGATTCCGAATCCTAACATTTCCCTGTTCGGAGCTGGTGGGAGGGCCCCTCAGTACAGGTAGCTGTCTTGATTGCCTCCATGTTTTCCAGCAAAGGGGTTTCCATTCATCTTCATCATGGGCTCAATCTGTGCGCAGAGAGGAGGCGGCTGCCCCGGTGGGGCCTCTCCACCCAGTCACCTGGAGGCTCTCTCTCATCTGTTCCTCTGCGTTCACAACCGCATTTATATTCCGCCTGCCCTGCTGCTTTCTCAGGGGGTCTTTGTGAGGGCTCTCCAGCAGCCAGACCCTCTCCCTCAGGGCCCCCCATGGAAGCCCAGGTGTCAGCCTATTACACAAAGGAGGAAGAGAAGGTCACCCTTTCTTCTGAATGAGGCAAATCAGGAGGTGGAGGCTGTCCTTGCCGTGGCCTTGACACTAGGATGTGGACCTGGGCCATGTCAGGGGACGTGGGGACGGGGGTTTTCCCTGCTCCAGAGACTCAAATGCAGTCTGACCTGCTGATGCCCATTAGGTGCCAGGCTCTGTGCTGGGCACTGGCGAGGCCAGGTGTGGCCAGCCCTGCCCTTGAGGGGTTTACATGCGCAAGGGCAAGTGCGCATTAGGATTAGGAGAACACTGAACCGTCACGGGCACCATCTCTACGGCTTGCAAAGCTCCTTCCACGTCCACCCCCAGGACCCTCTACAGCCCGGTGGGGCTGATATTTTGCAACGGGGCGGGCAGCATCCCATCACAGCTGAGAGAGGAAGGCAGGCATCCTCTAGACCTGGATCAGACCCTGGCTCTGCCAGGTGTTTTCTGTGTGGATTTGGGTAAGCCACTTCACCTCTCTGAGCCTCAGATTCCTCATCTGTAAAATGGGGCTCATCCTGCTAACCAGCTCACACGTGAGGATCCTGTGAGGTAATATGTATAAAGCACTCAGCTCTGCCTGGCACATGGAAATGGTCCCAAGGCATCGCTGTGACGAACAACACTTTCCCCCTCGGTCGCACCTCCCTGGAGAATGGGGCAGGGGGGCTCCCACAGTTCTCAGCACTGTGCCCGGCGAGGTCTCCTGGTGTTGGAACCAGTCAGAGCTGGGCTCAAGTCCTGGCCTGGCTACTCACTGGCTGTGTGACTCAGGGCTGCTGCCCATCTGTAAATGGAGATAATCACCTTGTCATTGGGTTGCTATAGAAAAAGCTTTCTATAAAGAGAATAATGGTTATTATCTGCCGCAACACAAGGCGGGCCACGAGGAAGCTGGGATGTTAGTGTGTCTAGTGTGGGGGCCATGGATGAGTTTTGGGGTCTATCTAGAGCTGTCCTAGTCAAGAGGTCAGTGAAGAGGGGCTGGTTGGTGCTTCTTTGCCCGGGAGCCTCCCCCTGTGCTGAGCACCCTCATCCCTCCTCCAGAGTCGCCTTCACTGGCAGCCTTTTCAGTCAATGGTTTGTACCTGTCTTGGCCACAAGATGTCACCCAAGGAACAGCAAAGCGGGTACCTGCAGGGAAACTGGCCAGCCCAGACCTCAACCCCAGGCAACAGCCAATTCAAGCCACAGCCTTCTCACACCGCCCCACCTTTGGGCTGCCTCAGAAGAGCCCCAAAGGCAGGCATGCAACGGTGGGTTCGAATCCCAGAATTTCCTGCAGAACATGGCACTGTTGTCCCCAGAGGACACCGGGTGGAGACCCCACCTAATAATAAATAAATAGGGGTAACGATGCGGAAGTCATAGAGCAGGATTAACCTGTGCCTGTGGAGGAGGGGTGTGGGGAGGCGGCTCGGACAGACAACCACACGTTGGTATGATTCAGCTTGTGCCGGGCCAGGTGGTCATGGGTACCTGAGAGCCTCCTCTCTGCCCTGTGCCTGATGGGGGTGGGGAGTAGAAGCCTTAGAGGCGACATTGGCATAGCCTCTGCCTCTGGGGCAGCCCCAGGTTGCCCAGCAGGGCCCTTACCAGTTCTTTGAGTGGCGGTCACTTGGCGCCTGGATCTGGACTGGCGAAGAGGGGGAGTAAGGGCCTGGCCCGTGGCCCTGGTCTCCCACCCACCCCAGGGCAGCCAGGGGCCTCCTGCCGACCAGAGGGGCGCGTGCAGTCAGAGTCCGGGCCCATCACCCCCCCTTCACTCCCCCCTCCACCCAGGCCCACAGAGAGCGGCAGAGCTGGAGCTGCTAGGAGCCACCACCTCCCAGTCTACCCCACGCAGATCAAGGGCCTGGACCGCGGTGTCTTCCCAGAGGACGTGAAGAGCTGCCAGGCCCCGACCAAGTGAAGGTAGGGGAGGGGGAGCCCCTGTCCTGGCAGGGGTGGAATTTGGGAGGGAAATATAGTGAAATCCCCACACTGCCCCTAGTCCATCCCTGCAAACATTCAGGAACGCCTGCCATTTGGGGTTGGACAGTCCCCAAGGAAACACAGGCAGCAGGGAGATCACCGGGATGAGGCCTCATTGGAGACGGAGGGAAGATGAGCGTCTGGGGAGTCTTCCTCAGGAAAGGCCATTTGAGGCTGGAGGAGTGGTTAGGGGGAAGACACCAAAACCACAGGGGTCAGCAGGGCAAAGGCTTAGAGGTGGCAGGGCATGATTTACTCTGGGGTAAAGCGTAGGGTTTTGAGGGGCTGGAAGGGGGCTGGAGAAGGAGGAGGGACAGAAACATACGCAAACTCATCCTAGAAAAAGTGCTGCGTACCTCATTGCTGAATGTCACTACGGTCACCTTCTAAGTACTCCCCTTGGGAAGCTATGCACCAGCGCCAGTGCCTAGTCCACCCTTCACAGCAATTTTGGGACTTTTTCTGGAATGGCCATCACAGCTGTCGTCGTATACCCTGATGTCATCAAAATGTCTTCCTTTCAGTATTTCCTTTATTTTGGGGTAAAGAAAGAAGCCATTGGGGGCCAGATCAGGTGAGTAGGGAGGGTGTTCCAATACAGCTATTTGCTTACTGGCTAAAAACTCCTTCACAGACAGTGCCGTGTGAGCTGGTGCATTGTCGTGATGCAAGAGCCATGAATTGTTGGTGAAAAGTTCAGGTTGTCTAGCTTTTTCACGCAGTCTTTTCAGCATGTCCAAATAGTCAACTTGGTTAACTGTCCAGTTGGTACAAATTCATAATGAATAATCCCTCTGATATTAAAAAAAAAAAAGATTAGCAACATGGCTGCAACAAGTTTGCGAACTTAATTGTCAGACCGCCTATCATATGGGTTGGAACCAAAATACTAGCAGAAGAAGGTTTAGGCAGACGAGAAATCTGATCAGCCTTGATTAATTCTGCGAGCATCCAGAAGAAAGGGCAAGAGGGAGGCATGGGAACCAGCCAGGAAACGGTGGTGATAAGGGAGGTGGAGAAAATGGCCGGTAGTAGAGGCACATTCAAGACGTGTTTCTTCAGGAGCTTCTGTCCAAGGTTTGATCCAGGGTGATTCAGGGACTGGGGACAGGGAAGGAGAGTACCAGGGGCGGGATGGGGTTGGGGTAGGGGCACTTAAGGATTGCAAGCATCCAAATCCAGAAGGGTATAGAGGAAATGTTCAGAAATTGTCTCACTGTAGTTATTATTCGTAACCACAGCTCTATAGAACTTAAGTTCACAATGGAGCCTTTTAGTTAAAAAAGGGGTGAGTGGTTTCTATGCTCGCAGGCTGTGCACGTGTTCCTGGGCCGTCTCCAAGCATAGCCAGGGCTGCCCCGCTTTCCATGACCACTCTGCTGGCTGATGTCGGAGGGCAGTGCCTCTCCAGGATTTCCCGGCCTGTGTTGTCAGCCATACTTTATCAGTCCTGGTTCAAGTTCATGAAATCAGGTTAGAAAGCAACGTGGTGCCTACATTTGTGTCCACTGTCCAGAGTCTCAAGTCCCCCCTTGAGGCAGCTCAGTGGGCAGCCTCTTCTGTCCGGGGTTCCAAACACCCACAGTACTTCTGGCAACCTCTACGGTGTCACTCACTTTTGCTACATCCCTCAAACGCTAGCACGGGAGAAAGATGTACACATAGGACAGAACAAGAGACTGAAAGGGGTCACTGAGGTACTATAGCCCAACTCAACAAAAGTCCTTCAAAGGTGTCCACTGCCTTAGGTCTTGTTAGTGGCAGAGCTAAGAGTAGAGAGAACATCTTCAGGCTTCCTTACCTGACACCACGACCACACAACATGGCTTTTCTGTAAGTGGCAAGAGTGAGCCAAAGGAAAAAAAAACCTCTTCAGGCTCATCAGCTTGGCCCAGCTCTGCGGTGCGGGAGGTACTGGTGGGCATCACCCATGACGCTGCTCGTAGAGGCCCTAACCACTTCCCCTATCATGTCACTTTCTTTGCACTCACCTCCTGCTGCCTCTCTCGCCCCCTCGCTACTTCAAAGCTGCAGCAGACAAGCCTCACCTGTCACTAATACCTATCACAGCCACAAGAGAAGGAAAACAGGGTTGCTGGTGATCAGGAAGTGAGGTGGGCACAAGGGAGGTAAACAAACCGGAGCTGGAATCCATTTATCGACTGGCTGCCAGAAATAGGAGCGGGAGGCAGAGGTTCTCTCAGCAGGGGCAGGCCAGCTGCTCTTAGGGACCAAAAGTCAAGTCAGAGGGACGGCTGGTGAGCTCAGGTGGTTAGAACGCAGGGTTCATAACACCAAGGTTGCCGGTTCGATCCCCACATGGGCCACTGAGGTGCACCTTCCACAACTAGATTGAAACAACTACTTCACTTGAAGCTGATGGGTCCTGGAAAAACACACTGTTCCCCAATAAAAAAAACCAAAAAACAAAAAACAGTAAAGGGCCGGCCGAGTGGCGCGTTGGTTAAGAGCTGGCTTGGGATGCCAGAGGGCCCCAGTCCGATCCCACATATGAGGGCCAATGACACTGCCCTCTACAGCTAAGATGCTGAACAACAGCTCAACCTGGAGCTGGGCTGCTGGGAGTTGCCGGGGACGGCGTAGGCTGCAGCCCCTGCTGCAGTGGGTTGCCATGGGCTACCGCCAGTAGTCACCGTGAGCGGCTGTCCAGAAGCCGGCAACTGATCTGCCTCGCCCAGGAAGAGCGCAATGATGGTGCCAACTTGGGCCAGTGAAGCAACGTCCTCCACAACTAGACTGAAGAACCAAAGGACAGCAAATTGTCTGTTCCCCTTCCCCCAATTCCCCAGTGCTGTTCCCATCCCCCAATTCCCCAATAAAAATCTTAAAAAAAATAAATAAGTGAAGTCAGAAGCCAAGGGCTGCTGGGACCAACGCTATCATTTCACATGTGACACAGGTTACGAATGGAAACACAACAGAAAGGAAACAGCCATTTTGAAAGCTAGAACAAAGAGGAAGACTAGACAAATAAAAAAACTTCTCACAGAAATTTGAACACTGCTATCCTCTGGAGATGTTTAGCAATTTGAGATTTGGGAGACAGCTTTTACGTAACCTGACAGATTATGAGTAAGCACTCAGATTTAAGCCCATAAAAAGAGCTCTTTAAAGGATAAATTGGACTGGCTGTCGGGCATGAGTTCTTATCCGTTAGAAGGGTCCTCCTCGGTCACACCCATTACCCATGTGGGATATGGAAAGAATTGAACACCTTTCGCAGTAGACTGCAAATTTTTTTTTTTTTTAGCTGAGCCATCCTGCCACCTATTGGCAGCTCAGCGGCAGCTCAGCTCGGGCCGAGCATCAAACCGCTGTTGCTCAGAGCTCAAACTCTTGAGCAAGCTCTTAACCAACTGAGCCACTCAGCCGGCCCTAGACTGCAAATTTTAGTGCGCATCAGTCACATGGGGAGCTTGGGTGGAATGCAGAGCTCTTCCTCAGAAATTGATTCAGTGAGAATGGGGCGGGACCACGAGCCTGCAGTTGATGAACATCCCCAGGTGGACAGTGCAGGGGGGCTACAGGGAAATGCTGGCTCTCGCGGTGCTTCTCCAACTCCCCGAGACTAAGTCACCCAGATGACTTGAAGATTCCTGGTTCCATCCCTTACGGATTCTGATTTACCAACAAGAGTGATTCTCTTGTTGATTCTCAATGGGAAAGTCTGAAAAACAATGGTTTATACAACGCCCTATGGCACTTAAAAATGGACCAATTTGGGGCCCCACCCAGAGATTACATTTGGTCACAGTGAGTCAGATCAGATCCCTTGACTGAATTCACCAGGAGCTAATGATCCAAACATCAGCAGCTATGTATTTAAATCAACAGCTTCGGTGACAAAAGTTGGGTCCAAGTACAAATTAGGAAGGTTAAGGAAAGCGGAAAAGGTAGGTACTCTTTTCACGGGAGCATCAAAGTTAATGGTTTTGGCCAGTAATGTGTTGGATTCCTAGTTAACAGGAATAAGATTACCATGGTTTTCATGTTCATTGTCTAGAACAGGTTCAGTGGCTTGGAACTGAGAGCTATTTCCATCTTAGCACAAAATGTGGAAGACATTTTCTAGATCCCCACAACCAGAGGTTTCCAGTCGCTCTGGCCAATTTTTTAGTCTATGCACTGCAATTTGGTACCCTAAGATGGAAAAGGGTTCTTCCGGGATGGAATGACTGAAGAGAAAGCTCTTCAATGAGTATTTAAACCTCTAGGTAGAGAAGACATTTACAGAAGAGGAGCTGCTGACCTATTTCACTTTCCCAGGATCATGACACATTTTACAGGCCGCACTGCAGCGAGGCCTAAACAGTCACGAGCTCAGCATCCTTTGGGAAAGCTACAGAGCCACTTACTTGGAGGGAGGGTTGGGTGGGTACAAATATAACAGGAGTCCAAGACACATAGGTAATTCCAAGTTGGCAAGAAAAGTTGAATTTTATTTTCAGTTCTAGGCAAGTCACAGCATTATTTTTAATACTGAATGGACTGAATGAAAACTGAGCTCTAATCAAATTTCTAATTGTCTCCTTCTAAATGAAGTGCTATCAATATCAGAAAGCACATTTCCACCAGCGAGCGGAGCCTGACAAATGAGCTTGCCTCTGCGACAAGAGCTCTTTGTCTAATAGCAACTCCCCTCAGCTGAAAAGATGAAGAAAGGCTTCCGTGAATACGGTGATTGGAAGCTTTGCTGTCAGAACTAAGGCTTGATGGACAGCTACCGAATCCAGGGGTCAGCGAGAAACTGTTAAAATGTTCACCATCTCGTTGGTGACGGCTGGATCATCCTAATTCCTTCCTGTACCACACTTAACAAGTATCCTCAGATGAATAAGGTAAGTGTGAATTCATGGAGAACATTAGTAATATTCGAGAAGTCAAAGAAACTTTCAGGAATGCTTCTGAGTACAAAATAGATGATGGAAACAAAGCCCAGTGAATTCAACTGCTCTCCCCTTTTAATCAGTTTTACAGAACGATATAATCATCACATTAGGAGACAGGATGGTTTTCCTGGACACATACAAGACTGTGCAAGCTCATTAACTGAGGCTTATAGGTTTTATCAGTTTCAAGAGAGGCAGTACAAAGCTTTTTAATACAGGTGAAGCACAAGAGTGCAGTAGACAAGACATCAACTCAGCAGAGGTGAATTCTTAAGGCATGAGGCCCCTGCCCACACTGCCTCCCATTCCATTAACCAAAGGGAGAGGACTTCCTCTCTCGTGAACGTGACCTTTGCTGAGCGCAGACCTGTGGGACCCAGCAGCTCCACAGTGACTCCACAGCTCAATCACACCAACCTTGACGCTGAAGCAAGCTCTATCTTCCTTTGTCCAAGTGATCTCAAGAGTAATAAAGCTATTCCTGGTCATCCTACTTCTTGGGTAACCTACATTCTAAGATATTTAATCTGGCAAAGTTCTCAAGCATTTTGGCATTCAAAATATTGCAATTATCTCAGCACTGTTCATCTACTTACTAAAAATTCTTTGAGCTTCAAGACTGTTTGATTCCCACCCCCCAAATTATGGCAATTGCATACAGAATAAATTCACTAGACTTAAAAGAACTAAAAAGAGGGCAAATATTGACTTTTCCTTAAAGAAATTAAGTAGGGATGGAGGGGCAGGAGAAGAAAAGGCTGGGACACACAAACGGAAGAAGCTAATTCCATCACGTTCCTATCACCTCTATGCGATCCACTAGTAATTCTGAGTGTGTGGTCCTCCTTTCCCCTTTCACACCCAACCACATCAGAGAAAGGAATTTTTAAAACCTCACTCATTTAAAACACCTAGTGGGCCTTTACTTGGCCCCAGATGGAATTCCCGGGTAGGCACGCTCACTCAGCTAGAGTCTTATGGCTCAATACCGTTTGGGCTGCGTTTTGTTCTATTGCTTGTGCACCTCAGGAACATCGAGAGTGAAAATCCACGTTGATCAAGGGCTTTGGGACACATCAGGAAGAGAAAAACCATGCATCACATCTACTTTCAATCCCTTACCAAACCCAATTCTCTTATTGCTGTGATTTAATATCTGTATCAAAAAGGCTTTCCTAAGTAGGGCTTTTACAAAGAAAAAGTAGGACAATGCAATAGCTGTGACTGACATTTGACCTAAAGTGGAGAAAGAAAACAAACCGTTTACCAGTTTAAAAACAAAAAACAAAAAAAAGCTATTCTATAAAGAAAGGCAATCTTCAATCTGTGTATTACTTAGCTTTCTCCAGAAGCAGAATATCAACACAAAATACAAACTATAAGGTTAATTCCACAAGACTTCAGTGCACTGAGCCACTGTCTCCCCATTTAACATTCGTTAACTTTGTAAGTCCCAGGTAATAATCAGTGGCTACCGAATGTTTCCTATGGGCGGTTGTGTCCTTTTGCAACTAATCCTTCATGTAAAATAAATACTGGAAGAAACATTCAGAGAGCAACTATTCCTCTTTCCTGCAAGAACAAAAGCAAAGTTCTCCCTGTCTTCCACCCACCCCTCGTTACCAAACGCTGACTTCAGTAATCAGCACTCTGACGAGCCCTGCCATGAAATCAAGCCAGCGGCGTTAGCACTGAAGCAGTCCTCGCTCCTGACAGAGGGAGCTGAGCTCGGCTCTGCCAGCTCCTGGGTCAAGACCCAAGCACCCGCCTCCGTCTCAGAGGTGTCACTGAGGCCAGGTCTCTGGGACTCCACCCTCACCCCTGGCTCAAGCCCTGTGGTGCAGCCCTACAGCCCAAACTCAAAGGAAAGAGTCCTGTACAGTGTCCACGTCGTCACAGTCATTCCCATGGAATAGACTTAGGGACCATCGTGGAGGGGAAAAAAATCACCAACTTCCTAGTTAAATCCCGTAACAATGAATTTCAACTATTCCAAGTCTTCTATTGACTTAATATTTATAGAATCAAATGCTGGACTAAATGAACTCACTCCAGGTCTCAGAAATCACGTTAGACAGTTTTGTTTGTCTTGTCAAGTATTTACGATGAGATCGGACTTCTAAAACCCAGGCAAGTCTGACACTTACAGCCCATGAAGCACATGACCACACACCGACTACTTGACTTTACATTCAAAAGGACATTTTGTAGTACTAGTTTAATTTTGATCTCTCCCTAAAAGGCAGAAACCACATCCCACACTCCTATGCCCCTTATTCTGGTATTTTTAAAAGAAATGAACGAGAAGAGGTGGGGGCATAAAGAAAACCCAGCTTCTTTAGGCACGAGACACAGAGATGTTGGAGACAGGGCGACAACCTCTGCCTTCATCTCTCAAGGTTTGTCACAGTTCCCTTAAAAATGTCTGGAAATGCTGTCAGCAACAAGGGACTCAAGGTATGAAACTGAGTCTGTTATAAAAGAAGCTAAACACGATTAGGAAACATACAAAGTGAAACCAGTCAGGGATGACCATGTACAAGACTTGTGCTTGAAGGTTTGGTGAGACTATTGGCCGATTTCTCAGACACCAAAACCCATTCCTGATTAGTTATCAATATACAATCAAACCAAAATATTGAAACACATAATATTTTTCAGAAGAGGGAAATAAAGGCACAGAAACCTGCCAAAATAGATTTTTTTCCCCATAAGAATAGTATGGTTGGTTAAAATAGTTTATCACTAATAAAACTCGTTATCACTAGAGCACACAATACAAATTAGTTTTTAAAAAAATGACATTCACTGAATTCCTGGTCTGTGCATTCAATGTGAATAATCATCAAAAATATATTACATTTAAAGGCTTATAAGGAGCTCTGTTTGGGGTTTCTACACTATACTTAGTATTTCAGGTGAGAAGTACCACAGTCAAGTATTAGGTATGCACTGTTCCTTTATATGTAACGTATGGCGATTAAAGTCTCTCTCCTACAGCAGGCTCAAGGATGTCCATGGTGAGAAGTGTCTAAGCGACCTACTCAGTGACTTCCATGCTCAGCCAAGGCAGCCCTGCGCACCAAACTCCACACCTAGAAAGTTCAATAGGCTGTATTACACTTTAATAAATATGTGTGTTTTTGTTCTTTGCTTTTAAGCTCAGCTTAAATTTTGTCAAGGAAACCATTTCACAAGAGGGTAACATCACAATCTACTATCAGCAATATTCCTTGTTTATTAGAATCTGAAGATGTCCATATTACATCAAATATAAATATATATTATATTTACATTTCCTTCTTAGCTTTTCAATTTAGGTTGAGTGTATTTATAGATAATGCCACTAATGTCACCACCATTATAACCCTCAGTGCAACTCATATTTTCCTTCCACTGGATGCCTATAGGAATTAGCATCTTAAAAGAGGTGTACTGTTCTTTTTTAAAAATAAAAGGAAAAAATGGGTATCCATAAATGGGGATCTAGGAATATTCTATATTTTGCTTTGTTTCTTAATATTTCAAAATACCTGAAAACTGTGGTCCCTTTTTGTAGTACTATTCTCTACTTGGGGACAAGAAAACAACAAAATATGCAACTCAGAAAGGAAAAGAGAACCTGCTTGTTAGCTCATTAATCTGTTTAGTAAAGATTTGTTTGAAAATGTCTGAATGCTGTACAATATTATACAAAAACAATCTTGAGCCTTCAAAGCAGCTGGTACATTTTCTCAGAGATCTGTCTGCCCATCTAACAGTCTGCTGCCTTGGTGGGCCTTGGTCTTGGTCACTTCCGGTCATCGATAGTTTTAATGAATTCCACTGCCGCCGTGAACTGCATCCACCAATAGGACTCCTCTCCGGACAGACGGCTGGCATAGAAGCTGCTGATGTACTGAACAGTGGAGAGCAGACAGGGTGGATTTGCCTGGAGAAGTGAAAAATAAAAAGTCAATTACCCAGATGTATGGCTCTGCAAAAATCATTTAGGTTAACATCTTCCAATGTCTTTCTGTGAAAGAGGTACCTGTGCTTTTGTAAACAATCCCCACCAAATTCCTTTTTGGAACTATTTTGTAAACCCTAGCTACTCTGAGCAGCAGTGGTATACTGGGAGGCAAGGGGGGCTCTGATCCCAGCTGAACTATCTAGAGCTCCCTATCTTGCAAGTCACTTAAACCCACCAGTGGGTTTAGTTAGGAGGCTGAACTAACCCCAGTGGACTTAACTCAGCACCCAGGATTCCGGGATGTTAGATAAGGAAATAAATGCTGTATGCAAGCTGAGCTCTAGCTGGTTGGTAAGTGCAGGCCACATCAGCTGAGAAAGGGAAAACTGAAAAAGACACTGTTCCCTCTACTGCAAGAGGCAACACAGACATCTGCTTTTTCACCTTCTTCATGTGGAGAGAAAGGACATATGTTAAGTGGTTAGGAAGACAAGCCAAGTCCTGTTCCTTAAAATGAGCTTCACCTGGCTCTGCGTAAGGACTAGAACATCTCATGTGGAGGACAGCAGAGCAGGGGCCGACAGGAGGAGTCAGAAGGCTGCTCACATACTGACCCTGTGGGTTTCTGACCCGGAGTGCAGGGTGCAGAAATACTGCAAACATTAAGAATTAGTGAGATATGTGTCAAATATACGTTAGACATTAACAGATGGGCTGAGCTGACTGGAACTCATGACTGATGCAGTTCCTTGGCTGTGTGCACCCAAATCACATGGTCCCCTCCAAAATGTTCAAAATAAGCTGTTTACATCATGAAGTTTTAATTTTAAAGTCAAAAAAGGACAAGAGATGTCAGAACTTTTTTAAATAACATGGTATAGTTATAAATTAAGAGACTAGAGGAGGAGAGAGATGACTGGCAAATTTAGTAGTTTATGTGACAAGTACTCTGAGAATTCAATGTGAAAGGAGATGGTAGAAGCACATTCATTCATTCATTCATTCAATAATTACATACTGATCCCCCGAACCAAGAACTTCAGGCACTGCTTGAAAAGCTGAACATGTTCACCTAGGAATCTGGTCCTCACATCGTTTCTTTTGAAAACCCTAACTTCTGGACAGAACAACACTTGACATTAGACACTTACTTTCTGGATAACACAGAGCTTAAGACTTGGAAAAGAGCCAGGGTCTCTGACATCCTGTACCACCCTGCACCACCTGCTCAGAATAAACGCCTCTGACTCGCAGTGGGGAGGCGCCCACCTTTATCAGCACAAACACCAGAACAGGGACGAAGTCGTCTGCTCCCGGGACGGAGTCCTCATTGGCCAGGCTCAGGAGGTTCATGATGGTAGAACACATTCTCAGGATACACTGCACTTTGTCCCGCGGGGTCTTGTAAGCACTTATCGTCCTGATCTCTGACTGTGCAGATGGCCACGGTGCCTCCCGAAGATAAACCTAAGTGAGACCACAGGCAGGCAAGCAGGCTTGAATCTCATGGCAACTACAGGCAGCGACCACAGCAACCTCCTCCCGTCAGGGGCAGAAGGGGAGGGTTTTGCCTTTTCCTTTTTCTTCAGTAAAACCAAACTGTGGTTCCTTCCCCTTACACTACAGACTGAAGCCTAACTTTTAAATAATATGTTTTACACTTTAAAACAACCTATAATAGATATCCATTAATAGAGAAAAGGGCATACAATAACACAGAACCTAGAAATCATAAAATTCCAAACAATAATCTTTCTTGAATAGCTAGGGTGGGACTTCTCTACATGCAGCAGCTGATTCCAAAAGCACAAACAAGCTACTTTTAAAAGAAAATAATTTAAAAATTAGTAGGTGCCCTTGCTGCAGTAGCTTTAGAAATAACAGATTCAAAAAACCAAAGACAACTAAAAATGTTATGCTAATCAATGTTCTATTAGTGGGGATTTTAATCAAATAACCAGAAAGCTCAAACACCTGAAATGTTCCTAGTAAGAGCTTAGGGCAGGTAGAAACACTAGTATCCATAACTAATGTTCATCAGTTCCCTCTGCTGGAACAGCAGTTTCTGTGACCTGGACGCCTCGCCTGCACACCAGTGGCCTCGGGGGCAGGAGCTCCACAAGGCAGGCTCGCCCTCCTCTCCCCCACAGGGGTCCCTTTCCACGCCAGGGACTCAATCTTAACACTTGGAGGAATGTTTGAGAACTTCACAGTTAGACTGAATGACTTCTAATGCAAACGGTGTTACACACTTTATTATTAAACACTCTGTTTCCTTGAAAAGCTGGTAACAGGCATTGGGCACACGGAGCAGCTTTCAGTTCACAGCCCCTCCCCCACCCCTCCCCGCCACCTCCATTACCTCTGGGATCTGGAGAGCTCTGTGATTTGCAGTCACTACTTTAGACAGTCTCTGGATATGTTCATGAAGAACCCTGAAAACACACGTGTAAATACATATTTCAGAAAATAGGGTACACAGATAGTCATAATTGATTTCATCACAACATTTCAAATGTTTTAGACTTATTTCTAGATACAGATAACAATTACAGTTGAGATGATCTTTCAGCTGTAAGTATTCTGTCTTGTCAAAAACAGTCATATATGTAGGATCTGCTGAGAAACGCTGAGCGAGTGCATGCAGGGCGAGTAGGGAAGTCCTTTCCCAGGCTAGGACAGTACTCCCATGGAGAAGGGAGAAGCCCTCAGCCACACTAATTAGTACACAGGCTGACAGGAAGTAGAGGGATCAACAGCCAGAAACCAACGATCACAGATACTTGGACGGAGAAGGGACGCTGAAAACAAGCAACCTCTCATGTCACAGATGAAAATAATTAGGCTTAAACAGGTGACTGCTCCGCCTAAGGCCACACAGGGTCAAGAGCAAGGGCTAACCCCAGCTCTCCTGGCTTCTGGTGTTCTCTCCAGAAACATAGCACTCCGCTCTGTAAGACCCACAGAAATGCCACAGAGGAGAGGGGGAGAGCGAGCTGCTTCAACACTGCTCCTTGAGTAGATACAGTTCGAAGGTCCCCACGTTGGAAGCCCCAGCTGGCGTATTAAGTACAGAGGCCTGGGGTGGGCTAAAAGCCTCTGAGATTATCAACACGTGACACAGGCAGGTTGGAACGACCCTAGCCCCCTCCCAGAAAAGTGAACTCTCTCAAATATACATGCCCTATCTTAAAATCTCCAAGAAAAAAATCTTACAAAAGCCACGAATGGCCCACCCAAAGATCCTATTCCATGGACCCTCGAGTCGCCGGCACAGTAAGGCATGGCTACGGCTGGAAAGCACGAGGGCCACTTCAACTCACGTGGGGCAGAAACAGGGTTGGAAAGCAACGCTCCAGGAAATGCAGAGAAGCAAAAGAAAAATGCCAATCATCCAGTCTCACTACCCAAAATAATCAGTTTCCATTCCAGACGTTTTTTTCCAGGATTGTTTTTTTAGGATTACTTTTTAACAACAGCGTTACTGAGATATGAGTCACATATCATACAATTCCAGGTGTTTTTTGATATTCAAACATGTAACTTTTCATTCCTAATAAATAATGAATGCATGTTAGAAGTCAAGCCCTGTGCCTGATGCTGTGATACAGTGGTGAGTAAAAGCATTATGTGCCTGCCCTCACTGTCCTCTCCCGGTGCGGGGAGAGCAGCATTCATCAGATAACCACACAAACGAGTTCTCAAGAACAGGGGGCGATTCTGCCCCCCAAGGACAGTCAGCAATGTCTGGAGACATTTGTGGTTCTCACAACTGGTGCGGTGCTACTGATTCTAGTATGCAGAGGCCAGGGATGCTGCCAGTCATCCTGCAATGCACACAACAGCCCCCCACATCAGGCTCACCTGGCCCCAAATGTCAGTAGTGCCAGGTTGAGAAATGACTCTATCAAATGTAAGACTGCAATTGTGGCAGGTGCTACGGAAAGGCACATAGGCCTGAGGCCCTGACAAGGGAGTTAACCTGGTCAGAAAGGTCAGAAAAGGTTTCCCTGAGGAAGTGACACTTGAGTCAAGATCTGAAGGACAAGTGAGAGTATGAAGAAGGGAGGGAAGAACGGCTGGGGCAGAGTCAAAAGCAGCGCCTTTCCACAAGGCCATCCAGTCTCTACTCCCTCCGGCCTGATTCCCCACATCCCTGAAACAGGGTAGTATCATTCTTTTTGATCTTGTAACTCCGATGGGTGAAAAATGGTAACAACATGCGTCTCCCTTACTATTAGATACCAAGTCTCATGCACAGCTCGTCTAACACATGGGGCTGGCTGAAGCGTCCCTACATAGTCCAACAAGGCACTGACACAGGAGCACTCACTGGTCACGAAGTATGTCCCCATCCTGATTAGGGTAGAAGGCGAGCTTGAAAATCCGATTCATCACGCTTCGTTCAATGGCGAGCTGAGCGTCCTGCAGCTGCTCCTCACTCGCGTTCTGCCATATGACATCCTGGGCCATGGCACCGTAGAGGAATTGCAGGAAGTCTTCTACCTGAGCGGTTTTATCATCAGCGGCTGTGAGTTTCTGAAAGTCTCCAATGCAAAATAATCATTTTTAAAATACGCTATCTGAATGATTTAAAAAAAAAAGCATAGAAATCATTTTAATCGCTAACTATGTAGACACTATGCTAAAGTGTCTGGGCATGATTTATTTTAGAAGAATATGCAGCCCAATCATAAAAATCAGAAGAAAGGTAAGAGATATGCAAAAGTTTAAGAGCAAGGGGTTTGTTATAAAAATGATAGGCTTTGTTTTAAAAAATGAGAAAAACTGTGTGGATCCAAAACTACCAATTTTCCTAATTTTTAAATAAACTATAGATATTCAATCCAATAAAAATGAAATTAATTGTTTGACATCAAGGTTTAATTATTAAGAATCTATAAGATAACTGGGAACTTAAGGAACTGCTCTTAGACATATAGGTGCTCAAACAAACAAGCAAAACAATTTCCAAATCTTCCCAATAATATGTGGCTGCAGAGAAATGCTTCATCTAAAGGCCTTTGGTTACCTTGAATGAATTCCCTGATCTTCTTTTCTTTGCTCTCAAGCAGCAACCTCACACACACAGTGGTGAAGTATCGATTGGCCACCTCTTTGTCCCGCAGAACCCTTTGCAACAGTCTCTCCAGGTGAGCCTGCGTGGTCTGCAGGCCTTGTCGACAACGAGTGAGATAAGCAATATAGGGGGCCCTTTTCCTAGAAGGAAATATGCTTTGCATGACATCAGATACATACAGTGCATACTTTCTTTGGAGACTAAGAGTCCTAATTTTTCTTTTAAAAAAAAATTTACTACATCGATTCTGATTTTACAAATTGGCATGTCAGGCTGAAGACACCTGTCTTGAGGACGAATTATGCTGCCAGCTCAAGAAACGGACCATTCTGCCTGTTTGTGAAGAATACTGCCTCCCAGGCTAAACACTTAGCTACTTACGAAACACTACTAAGTTATTTCACATTGCTTGGTCTATTTATTGGGTTGTCGGAAAAGACACGAGGTAGTTTTTCTCTGTTTTTCATTGCAAAAATGTGTCATGACTTTTCCGACAACCCAATGTATTGGAGCATCGTTTCTATGCTGGAGGGGTCCCTGACTGGAAATTGACTGCTATAGGAAACTAAAACAACAACCTAATACTGGATCATTAAACATAGCACTGATTATTTTCACAGTCCAAATGTAACAATTATTAGAGTACCCGTTCCCTAGGCCTCAAAGCCCCTTCACTTCCTAAGCATCTCAATTACGTTTTTCTTAACTGAGCAACTGGCAACAGACAAAGGCAGCAATTCCTAGGCCTGCCCGTCTCTCTGAGCTTACGGAAGTAGTCTTTCCTATCACCCCTAAAAACGGGGAAATTCTATCCCAGTTGTCCTGGCCTCACTCTGCTCAAGCTGTGTCTGTGCAAAATGAAGCAAACTGCACTTCTGGTAGTAGGAGCTGCTCATTTATAACTACACTTGCAGACTAAAGAGCCAAAGCCGAGATTCATTCCTGGAACAAGGACTGAGAAGAAAACACTTGCAAGTGGAAACAGGTCCTCAAGTGATGTAGGCAGGGTGTATTTACTACCTGTAGTCTTCAGCAATAGATGCCAGCAGTTTCCTACACGTCCTGTTATCAAAGCGGCACACGCAACGCATTGTTTCTTGCAGCTGAGCCATTAAGTTCTTATCTTGTAAATTAATTGCTTCGGCTATTTGAACTTTTAGGAAGCATACAATTTCATTGTCTAAACAAAAAAATAAGAATTCTTTTACTGTTGAGAATTTCCATGGACTTATTACAGAAGCTGTATGTCATCCCTCAGCCTCTGGGATGTCAATTTGGCCTTACCGTGTGTTATCAGTAGGACTAAGCAGGATTGTCACTCTCAATTAGAGAATACTTTAATGAACCATCAGTAATCAAAGTGTCCTTAACTGATAACATAGTTGTATTAAGTTGAACCATATAGAACTACTATAAAGCTTACAGTTGATACTGGCAACTTCATATGGTTCAACCTATAAATATAGTAAAAAAATGAAACTACCATGCAGCAACTTACCTTCTGGGTCTGTATGGTCTGGTAAACCGTTCCTTGTTGAATGGGTTAGCATGGGGAAAGCAACAGAGTCCGCAGAGCAAAGAGCAAGCCTCAGTTTCTTTTTTGCATCCCTGAAGAATGAGTCAAAAATTCATTAATGTCTTTTTATCCAGATATGGTGACATTTTATGAACATTTACTACATATTCATCTGCTACCTCAGGACCCAAATGTTTCAAGTGGTCATAAATAAAAGGTAATTTTTAAGTTGCTGAGACCTCACTTAAAGGAGAGGCTTTCTAGTTCCCCAAGGGGCAAGGCTGTCAACGTGTTCTGGGCAAGGCCCATCTGTGAAGTCACCAGCATCCGTCAAACAACGGATGCTTTCTGATCACACATGCAGAGCCCAGGACAGGCACTATGAGGTGTCAGAAAGACGTACTGTGCCAGGGTTGGGAGGCACCACAGAAGTCGTCAGAACCGCCTCACCACCCACACTAACAGTGCTTCCTACTGCAACTCCTGACAAACGCGCATCCCGACACAAGACGAGCTCATTACTGGGTGAGAAGCCCTTTCCTATTATCGTGCTATTACTTGAAACCTTTTTGCACTGAGCCAAAACCTGCTTCCTTTCAACTTCCAACTACCGAAGCACCTAGTACTACCCAGGACAGCACACCCTTCAGCAGCACAGCTCCTTCCTATGGAGATGCCAACACTTTTGCCTGCTGGTGGCCGGGCCCTTTGTGGTCCTACTGGGCATGAACCAGAGCTTCTGATACAAAGAAGGGCACTGAAACATGTCAGAAAACAGGCCAGTGTTTCTTCTCCTGCGGATTATCACTTGTCCTCCTCAGCTGACTAGCTCTAAGTCTTCCCCTATTGGTTTGCTTCCTGTAAAAGGAGTAATTTACAAATCTAGCCTATCAAATGTAACATTCACCTACTACGCAAAGACTCATAACATATACAGTGGTAAAGTCATGGCTGAAAAATTAAAACTATGTGTGCCACTCCTTCCAATTTTACTGTAGGAAAAAAATAAATATCTTCATAATATTTAGAAATAAAATGGTACACTGTTTAGAGTTTGTTTTAAACCAATGGGGGGGGGGTAAATATGAAACAACATTGGCCATATATGTGGTGGTAACTGCTGAATCTGGGTAATGAGGACAGGCTGAGGGGGCTCCAGTAGGCTCACTGGGGACAGTGGGTTACTCAGCCCTACAGCTGAACCTCCCTACCTCCCCCTCCCTCACATTTCTAGCAGGGACTGAGAGCGCTGCATGGGCAGAGGCACTGCCACCTGTTTTGTTTTAATTACTTATGTGGTGTCTGTGAGCATACCCCTGAATTTCAAGCCTTTGATACATGACACCCACATGTGAGGCGATCTTCTTAGTCAACAGCCATTCTGTTTTCATCTCTCTGCTTTTCACATTTATTAAGTGACTCAACAAGTCACTTGACTTGAGGTGACTACAATGGTCATGACAAGTCCAAACCCCAAAGTCCTAAACCCTGTAGAGGAAGTACCTGTAAGAGAAAGCTGAATCCTGAGGGTGGGCCACCTGGCTTGCGGAGTCCGGGAGATCGTCGGCCGAGATGTTTTGCAGCGTTTCGTCACGGGGAGAATCGTGTGCACTTTCACCATCACCCATAACCTCTGAACAAAACCCACCCCCCAAAAAAGGATAAGCAAGTTAATCTGGAATATTCTGGCACTAGCAGTTATTCAGAGAAACTCAACCATAAGTTAGCATTGTGCTTGACCGTAAATTCTCTGAACAAGAAAGAAAACTTCAAACACTTAAACAAGTTATTGATAGTAATGACAATATATCAAGAGACCACTTGCTGAGAAGAAAATTGTTTTACTTCTTGCACCAATCCTAATTGAAAACAAAAACAATGCAAGTCTTTACTAATTTAATAAAGATAAATACTCGGTGATCGGAATCACTGAACCACAGAAATAAAAGGGGCCTCAGAAGTCACTCTACACGGCGCCCCCATTTTACAGCCACGGAATCCTGCCGATCAGCAAACAGCTTGCTGTGAGTGTCCTGGCGGCCCGCGGCTGAGGCGGGCCGTGCCCTCGGGCTTCCCGGCCTTCTCCACCGGTTTTCTCCCGCTGCCCGAGTGATCTGTGGGTGAACTCACAAATGCAGCCAGGACTGGTCTGAGGTTCCCATGGTTGTTTTTAATTAATCAATTTAGATAATTTAGGTAAGACATACACATATAAAATCAAAAGGAATAAAAAGTTCCTTAGTGTAATAAAGATAATGTGCTTATGCAGGAAAAATATCTTTATTCTTAGGAGATAGTTTCAAATGCTTCAGGAAAAAATACATAGAGAAAATGGAAAAATGTTAACAACTCATAAGTGTAGGTAGAGGGAATACGGACCTGCATTGTACTAGTCTTTCAACTTTTCTGTTATTTTACAACTTTTCAAAATAAGAAGTGTGGGGAGTTCGCCTCCCCCCGGGCTCCCCTCTCAGGCTCCCTATGAGTCCCCCTGAGCCAACTCACGTTACCAGTTTATCCGTGGGATTCTTCCAGAGACACTCTGTGCACACACAGCACAGATACATGCAGTATACAATGTATGCTGTTATATTCTTTTGTCTCCTCTTCATTTATCTGGGGGATTGTACCGTATTTTTCTGACAGCTATTCAAAAGTAGCTACTAAAAGGCTTTTACAGATCACCTTTATCACTGTGACACAAAGTTACTATTCAAATCTTGATGCTGCTTATCACCTGTGCTTTCATAGTTTGCCATCGCTCCTTCACTGGGGCTGCTTCGTTTAATGGCATTCCTGTATTTGTCCAGGATATCCTCAGCGACCTGAGCTTGCGCACTGAGTCTAGGGCTGGGGTCGTCTGCAGGGAAGGAGAGGAAGAGAGTCAGCTCCCCTTGGTTTGCGCCAACTCTGATGGTAGCATGACACCAGGACCACAATCCCAGAGGCCGATTAGGAGGTAAGACTTAAAAAAGAGCACATATCTCAACATTAAGAGGCACCATGCAGCTGTCTACTCATCCCATTTCTGGGTCTGAGAGCCTTGCCAAAGCAAACTTGGGAGGGTCAGCTCCACTCTTTCATCATCGCCAGAATTCTGCATGACACAGTCAAAAAGTTCAGTGCAGACTAAATGGATGATGGGTTCTGAAGTGCTTACACTCAAATCACCGTTAATAGCAATTCATGCTAACGGGACTTCTAACAATGCATTTTTATACGCAGACTTCATTTATTCAGACATCTCCATGCTGAAGGAGGAAAAAAAAAAGTATTTGTCTTGAGAATTAAAGTCTATTAAGTAATAATAAAAAATGCCTTCCTCCATTCTTCCTTCATGGCTTTCTCTCTCTACACCATATTTGAAAACTTCGGATATTCATATTCTAGATCTCACCATGACCGTGCAGCTGCTGAAGCAGAGCACTTTTGTGCATGCAGTGGTGTCAGGGGCACTCCTAGGAAATCCAGACATTGTGGGAGTGCTGGCATTGTACCTGGGGTGCACAGAGAAAAGGTTTATCCCAGTCACATGTGCACCACTGTTTAATGACAGGACCGTATCCTGTCAACAAAATCAGCACATGCTTTCTTGGAGCTGGAGATTACAGGCATTAATTAAGTTATCAAAGCAAAGAGCTGCTACTGATCTATGGGACAAAATTAACTTATATAGTGAATGCGAACTCCTGAGCTAGAGCTAGGCCAAGCAGGTAACCATAAATATCTACATTTTGGTAGAATCCCATTTTTTAAAGTCTGAAAACACTTGAGAATCACTGGATTTTATATATGTGTGTGTTAATAGCAGCTAATATTAATAGCAGCAACGTTTATTGAGCACCTATCACGTGCCAGGAACTGTGCTAAGCACCTTAAATGAACAACCTCAATCATCACCAAAGCCCTACAGGGAGGTACTACTGTCATTCCCGTTTCACAGAAGAGGAAAGCAAGGTTCAGAGAGGTTAAAAAGTTATGCTCACAGGCTCTTCTTTTGTTTCCATGAAAAAAATATTTAGTATTTGTGTCTCTCAAAAATTGTAGTAAACTCTAGAGAGAAAAGATTCCCAAAATAATTTAATCTTTCTGTTATAAAGGCATTTGAATGCATGATCAGAGAGTCTTACTCTGATCTTCCAAATGTAAACTAATAAAAACCTTTATAATTACAAAATCTTTTTTTGGAGGGGGAGCACTTTTTGTTACTGGCTTTGAGTGCTGTTGAGTGCTCTGAAAAAGGGATAATAAAATTTGGTTAACCATAGTGAAAGCCATAATTTTACTTATAAACTTTATTTCTGTAATGTCATTCATAAAAATTTTATCCCAGGAAATGAATAAAAACAAACAAAAAATGCTACATATATGAAGCTGTGAGCAGTATTTTCATAGTAAAAAACTGGATACAATTTTAATATCCAAAAGCAAGAGAGCGTGAGAACGTTCACACTATAGTAAAACCATATAACAGATTACCTTAGAGCCAATGAAAATTATTTAAAAATCAGCTATATCTAGTAGAAACTGGGAGAGGATTTATGAAATAACATGTAATAAAAGAAGAATACAGTTACATACATACTCTAAATTAATCATGAAAAACTATGTACAAATATGGAAAGATGGGGAGAGAACATGAACAAACAGGGTTGTGGGATTGTGGGCAGTCCATTAAGAAATTTCCTTTCATCGCGTTTTAAAATTGATTTAATGATAATTTTCAATGGGTCATTAATTAGGGGGTGGGTAGACGTTTCTACACCAGTAGAGAAGTTAAATGGCTTGAATCAGACACAAAGAAAATGAAATACTTTATGAATGAAACTTATTCTATTTATTCTACCTAACTTATGGTTTAGGCACCAAGAAACAAGAAACATGTATTGCCCAAAGACAGGTAAAAATTAATTGATAGCTTCTTCAAAATTATCAATTCAACATTTTAAAAACATGAGATTTCTTTAAGAGTATTTCACTCTGTTAACGGTGGTGGTGGCCTAACACTGAAAACATATAATGAAACATAAATATCTTGCCAAAAGGATGCCTTTCCAACTCTTCTCAATCAGACTGTAAGTTCCTGAGGAAAAGGGGTCCTATGTGATTTGACTTAATACCTACAGCAGTTAGCACAGTGCCTGGCACGCATTCCATATTCAGGAGCATTGGCTGACTGAATAAGAGAGACCTGACTGCTCTCAGCAGGGGACAGTGGCCTGGAAGCACAGCTCCTGCTGTTCAAACCCTTTCTTCCAGGAAAGTGACCCATCACATAAAGCAGGGGTGTGTGCTAGGACAAGGAACTACATGTAAATATAGAGAACTAGGCATTAGAATAACATGCATTTAAATGGGATTCTACTTGTGTTATATATACTGAGTTCTTTAAGAAGGATGTTCTTTTTAAACTTATCCCGTTTTAAAATAAAAATCTTCATTTTGTGTTGGATTTTTTTTTTTTTTTTATAGCTGAGCCATCCTGCCACCTGTTGGCAGCTCAGCTCGGGCCGGGAATCAAACCGGCAACCCTGTTGCTCAGAGCTCGCACTCTAGAGTGAGCTCTTAACCAACTGATCCACTCGGCCAGCCCAAAAGCTTCATTTTAACTTAGGAGGATAACATAATTTAAAGTCAAAATAGAAAAAAAAGAGGTGCGAAATTAATTTCCCTCTAGATGCTCTCTAGTCACTGGAAACTGTATACAGCTATCAAGCTCAAGGCTGGGTCTAATATTAACACTACTTCTCAAACTTTCTCCTTTCAGGGTATAAAGTGCCAAAAAGAAGCTGTAAAATTACAAGTGCTGAATAAGGTAAGAACCTAACCCCTAGTTGTATTTTCTCTGGGTCAGACAGCAATGTTAAAATGATTCAAGCTGTAAAAAACTGGTCAAGTTTACAAATTTATGATATTGTTTGAACAAACACCTTATTACAAAAAAAAAGAAAATTAGGTAAACCAGAATTTCACTGTGATCCTGAAAAATCAAGAACTATAGATGGAAATAAATTTAAGACTTCTATAATCAATGTTAGAGAAAACGTTAGAGAAAGCTTCAATCAATGATCCAAAGATATGGCATGCATAGCACTAAAACCATCACCACACTGTCCTAAAAGCACTGTGTGTCATCATCCCACTAAGATGTCGAGTTGCAGGGTGTGCCTAGAGGCTCAGGATCAGGGGTCTCATCATAAGCGGAAGTTATGATAATGAGGATGATGATGGTGGTGGCAGTCTGCAGGAAGAGCACACTGATTCACTGTGGCCGCCAACTGGAAACCACAGAGCTATGAAGGACAAACTCCCCACTGTACACACACAGACACACTCTTCTACAAAGGCAACGCTTATGGCACCCAAGAAAAAGTGTTATGAAATATGTGCTCTGGGAATGAAGGAGCCAGGAAGTCCATGGTCTACAAACCTGTGAGTGTTGAGAATCTGTCAGGCCCCAGATCATCTTTGTCTTTTTCTTGTTTTTCTTTCTTTCTAAATGGTATAGGAGCTGGAAATTAAATAAAGTCAGTAGTGTGACACATATCATACTGCACTACTTGGAAGACAGCAGTCATTCTGGAGTTAACTGGTGTGCCAACATCTCTAAGTGAAAGGAAGGTGAAAAGAGTCAAAGCTAAGAAATCCCGAGTGTCAATTGATAATGGTTTGCAAAACAGCATCGAAGGTTCTTAAAGACCCTTTCAGAATCTGCTTTAGGGTCATCTGCCAGAGGAGGAATGATTTAACAGGAATCTACTGGGAAAATTCCAAACCACTGATACTTAACCTCTATTCAAAACCAACACCTTCAAAGCTCTAAGCCTCATTCTCTCCTGCTCCTTGAGTGGGCTTGAGTATGGCATGAAAGCAGCGCGCCTCAGCTCCAGAGCGACACGGCGCCGGAAGAGCCCTTAGAAGTAGTCCCTAGCTTTAATCGTGGACGAGCTCTCCTTTCAGGAAGAAATGCTTTTACAAACTCAAACCTCAATATCTACTGGTATGATGCCAGGCTATTCACAAAAAAGAGCAAGCAATTTTATACAACTGCCTTCCAAAATAAACACTCACTAATATTCAAAGTATAAACATTCTCAATGAACATAAACATTAAAAGCTTAAGTTTATTCCCGGAATGAAAAGGATGAATTTCAAATTTTCAGTTTAATTACCAATAGCATCCCTTTTTCCTGCAATAATTATTGGCAATACATATGCCCAAAGTCCTATATGTTTAACATCAGTGGTACATGATATTTAAACAACCATGACTTGCATGACTTCCATTTATGAAACCACTACCACTTCCTGAAAAGAACAAGAACTGTCATTTCTAAAGTTCTGCCTTAGAATTCACCTGTGCAAAACCATTTTCTCAAAAACCCTCAAAACAGCTAGATACAAGCCCAGCAAGCCTCAGAGAGAGAGGAGTCGAGATATTGGCTCTCTGAAAGAGATTTTGGGGCTTTGCTTCTTGTTGCTAATATAGCATTCTAATATTTTATAAAATTACCTTTGGGCATGGCAGAAACAAAACGTTTTCTCCACCAAGGTCTGTTCCTGTCTGATTTCTCATCATCGCTATCTTTGCGTTCTTCAGTCTGTAGAAAAAGTTTGATGCTTTATTTGGAGCTGGGCAGCAGGACAAATTACTATGGAAAGGATTTCAGTTAGTCCATGAAATACAAAAATCACTTTGGTATGTCTTAAAAGCAAAACCGTTCTTATTGCTGTAGAGGCAACTTCTGGAACATGGACATGTACCTTTTAGGGAGCAGACTATGATATGCTTGTGGGTAGGCACTATCTCATCACTGTTATTGGGTCGTTGGGAAAGTCATGATGTATTTTTCTATGTTTTTCAATGCAAAAATGCATCATGACCTTCCTGACAACCCAATACTAAATTGAAAGCTTAATATGGAGCTTAGCATAGAGTAGGAACTCAATATATGCTTACGGGATGAGTAAATGCAATGCAAATAAAGTCTAGAGGGGTAGCAGAGAGGTAGCAGTGGTATTAATAATAAAACCGAGTACGAGCTGAGTGCCAAATACTGAACATGAAGAACATATTATCCCATTTAAACCTCACAGTTGCCTTAGGAGATAAAAAGTGTCTTTAAGTGCTTTTTATAGATGAGAAATATGAGGCTAAAAAAGGTTATCTCTCGGCCGGCCGAGTGGCTCAGTTGGTTAAGAGCTTGCTCAAGAGTTTGAGCTCTGAGCAACAGCGGTTCGAGTCCAGCCCGAGCTGAGCAGCCGCTGAG
>NW_017731353.1:136382-153118 GCF_001890085.2 Hipposideros armiger | reverse complement strand
CAATGATGGTGCCAACTTGGGCCAGTGAAGCAACGTCCTCCACTACTAGACTGAAGTACAAAAGGACAGCAACTTGTCTGTTCCTGTTCCCCCAATTCCCTAGCGCTGTTCCCATCCCCTAATTCCCCAATAAAAAAATCTAAAAAAAAATAAAGAACCCAGGAGCCAGCTTGAAGGGGCTCCCACTGGCCAAATCAGGGACAAGAGGACTTCAAAATAAATGATAGTAACAAACTCACTGACTAAAATAGAAAAAAACCATGCGACCACAGATCTATTCAGTGAGTAAATGAAAAATCTGATGAACAGAATATTTACATATTTTAAAAGTACCTCTTCCCCACAAATTCTTATGAATCATGAAGGAGAAAAGAGTAACTTTACGGTGGGAAGCCTGGCAGACAACACCTTCATCAAATGATCTAAATGACCACCACAGGCGTGGGACAAATTAAAATCGTGCGCTAGCTGATGCAGTGAAAAGAACACATTCTCACATTAGTGATATTCCTGTCAAAAATGAATAAACTGCATCTAGTCATGAGAAAACATCAAACAAACCCAATTTGAGAAACATCCTAGAAACTGCCCTGTAATTTTTCAAGAGCGTGAAAATCATGCAAGTCAAGGAAAAACTGAGGAAATGACATAATTAAATACAAGATGTGATTCTGAATGGGATCTTTTTACTATAAAGAATGTTACTGGGACAATCTGGGCCACGTGAGTGGGGTGTGAGAATTAGATGGTGGTAATGTATCAATTTTCATTTCCTGATGTTGATGGTTGTACAAACTGTTTGTAGGAAACTCATACTAAAGTATTCACAGGTGATGGAGCACGAGAGCATCAGGTTGGCAACTTACTCTCACATGGCTGGGGGGGGAGGTTCTTGTTATCTACTTCCAACTTCTAATTCTGATTGTTTCAAAATAAAAAATCATACCTCGTTGGAAAAAATATATATAGCTAACCATCTTGGAAGAAAACTGTGAGGTTTAAATGAAATAGGATATTAAAATTACTTGGAGAAAGTTAAAAGTGTAATAAAAATGCAAGCTACATTACTACAAAACCAAAGTCCTACAGGTTTCCTGTGGATTATGGCTGACAAATCATCTTTAATCATGGCTACTGTCCATCCTTAATGCTAGGTGTATATAATCCATGTTAATTTCAGATATCCAGAGAACCAGGCAGACAGACCACAAGCAGCAAGTTCTTCTACGTGGCCTATATCCCATACCTCTCCTCTTGATGAGTCCTTACTCGGGGATGAAGATGATGAATGAGGTGCAGCCACCAAAGAAGTAGCACCAATGGCTGCGGCTGGAGGGAGTTCTCGCTCTTCATTCCCTGGACGTCGGTTCCAGCTGGGGTCACTCATGGGTCGCCGGACAGAAGATACTATATCAGAGCTCCTGCTACGAACTAATCTCTCAGGGTAAGAATGCCTTTGCTTAAATGCCTCCATTTCTGCTGGAGTTAAAACATGGGAACCAAAGTTTGGCAACCTGGCCTCATTTCCTCCCACAGCTCCTTCCAGGATTGGGGGGTCTGGCGGTGGATGCGATGGCCTGGCGTAGTGAACCTTTGGCCTCACCACAGCAGAAGCCCCTGGAACACAGGAAAAGAGTTTGCAGCTGAGACAACGGACCCAACAAAGGCATTAACAAAGGGTTTTTGTTTTGTTCTTCTGTCCATAAGACAGGGCTCAAAAAGCTCACTTGATCATCATTTCACAATATATACAAATATTGAATCATTATGTTGTATACCTGAAACTAATATGATGCTATGTCAATTATATCTCAATTAAAATAAAAGTTCATCTGACCAGTTTACCTTCATGTGAAGACAGTGGATCGAACATGGCAAGCAGAGAGTCTGGCTGGGAAGGAGGCGAGGTCAGCTGGTGGGCACCTAAATCACACAGGCAAAAAGTGAGACCCAGTCAGAACTCCTGACTCCGGGAGTTTCAACACAGGAAAAGTGGTTCTGGCATTTGCCCCGTTTCAAATGTTTCTGACCCATTAGAACTTGAGGGGGCATAAAAAGAATCTAATAAATACCAAATTTAGACTACTCCAAATTCAGTTTATGTTTTCTTCTACCTACACCAATTTCAATTACATTTAAGTGGTCTAACATCCATGTGTGTACTACTTCTAATGGCCAAATCGTATCAAAGTTAATACAAAGAGCACTGAGCCAGAAGGTGTAAATCATCAACAATTTCATAATTTTACAAATTCCGAGCCTCACCTTTCATCTATAAAAATCGGGGCAACACAACCTACAGAAGCAGTATAAATAAAAAGTTGTAAAAATTGAAATTCTAATACTGTTCTCAGCAAATGACAATTTATAAAGAATATGAGTACATTACACAATGAGACAAACTTGAATTTTCTAAAGTGCATTATTTTAAGCTACAGTGTAAAACATGACTCCTCTAACCATGTCTAAACAACCAAAATCAGAAATATTAAAATAGTTAAGTGTGCAGAGGCTCACACTTTAAAATATATAAAAGGAACTGTTATTCTAAACTTTTTTAAGTCTGAGCTATCTTTCTTGATAATGATAGTATTATTATGTCTTTTGATTTTTCCTTTTGTTCTGTATCTTATATTTACCTTCGTTTTCAAAAATTATAGAAATAGTATATCATTATGAAAACTAGCATAGAATATTGGTTTTCAAAATTCTGGTCTTAGGATACCTTTACATTCTTAAAACTTACTCACTGATTTATATCTATTGATATTTACCATATGATAAATTAAAACTGAAAATATTTATGTATATAAATCCATTTAAACAAACCCATTAAATGGTAACACAAATAACCCTTTATAATGAAAACTAATATATTTTCCAAAATAAAAAAATAAGAAGAGTGACACTCTTTTACATTTTTGCAAATTCCTTTAATGTATGGCTAAATAGAACACAGCTGGATTCTCACATCTGCTTCTGTTTTCAATTGGTTGCAATATGTTGTTTTGGTTGAAGTACATAAAGAAAAACTGGCCTCACACATGTAGTTGGTAAGGGGATATTTTAATAGCTTTTCAGATAATTGTCGATATACTTCTTTCAAACTATACCAAATCTTGACAAGTAGTTTTTAAAGGTTAGCTACAATGTGGAATCTGAAACCAAGTCAATGAACTTTTCATACTGTTATATTAAAATTAATTGGTCTGCCTTGCACCATAAATAGATCTTTTACCCATGCATGACTTTGTAACATCATGCACTGATCATCTGGAAAATATTGCTTCAATTAGATATGCAGATCTTCCAAATGTTGACACATTCAACATATCATATAGAAAAATAACCACCAATCTCACCAGAAAAGTCTTAAATAGTGGGAAGCTGTCAAGCTCATGGAGGTGGGCACAAATTTTCCAAAATTCTAATTTTCATCTGAAAGCTTGAATTTTATCATTGGCAACAAACTACTTTGTCAGTTGTTTTCCTTGAAGTGACAGGCTCACTTTGTTGATTTTCAAGAAATGTCTGCCAAATACCCAAGTGTGAATAACTATCGTTTGTCTATCAGTCATTCTTCCAAGTAAAAATGGTGTTTCATGAAACACAAATAAACAAGCAAACAAGAAAAAAACCAACTAGTTAAGCTCACAATTCAAATAATCATGTAAGTGCTTTTCCTGGAGACATTTCACCATATATCAGAATGCACCAGAAATGAGTTGGGGTACTTCCTATTTCTTCACACAGAATATTAAAAAGATGTGCATTTAAGGGTTGAGATGTAATTAAATAATTTTCCTTGCTTCATCAAAGATATTCATAAGTAAAGCTTTTTTTTTCACCTGCGAGAGAATACAATGACTTCTGGCATGGTTTGGTGCTACTGCCTTGTTCATGCTAAAGGCCCAAGCAAATGTACCCACCTTGTTTTTTTTTTTAGCTGAGCCATCCTGCCACCTGTTGGCAGCTCAGCTCAGGCAAGGAATCAAACCGCTGTTGCTCAGAGCTCACACTCTTGAGCGAGCTCTTAACCAACTGAGCCACTCGGCCAGCCCAAATGTACCCATCTTTGCTTGTGCACCATCAGCGCAAAAAGTCAACACAGTGAAAAGGACAATAACCTTTTGTTAAATAGTTTTTACCTTATACCCGCCCCCCCCCCGCCCCCACACCTGCAAAAGGGTATTCAGTGGTCCACTACAACTTTGAAAACTGTTGGTTTAGAAAAGTGTTTCTCAACTGGGGCTATTTTGCCTTCCAAGGGCTCAATTGGCAATGTCAGGAGATATTTTTGATTGCCACACTGCAGGGGAGGGAGGGAAGTGGTGTGATCCTGGTAGAGGCCAGAAATGCTGCTAAACATCCTACAATGCACAGGACAGGTCCCCACAACAGTTATCTGACCCCAAATGTCAGTAATGTTGAGGATGAGAAACCTTGTTTTAGAACAAAATATATATATATGGAAGGTACCCAGTACCAATATATAAAACCATTGCTATCATTTTGGTATTTCTTTTCAGTGCTTTCTTTATGATAGGTTTTTAACATTTTACCTTATATGCATTAAAATTCTTTAAATTTTCCAGGTGATATTATGTTATAGGTATTTTTCCATTATTTCATATTCTTTAAAGCATTTAAAAAGTAGCTGCATAAATTCTAATAAGTGGTTAGGTCAAAATTCACTTAGGCATTCTATTTTTCCATTCTTAGGTTGTTTCTAATTTTCTGCCAATTTACAAAGAACATTCTTATGCATAATGCTTTATAAACAGGACTGTGTCCTTATGACTGATTCCTAATGTAGACTAACTAGACCAAATTTAGCATGTTAACTTTTAAGGTCTAATATATGTATTGCCGAATGATGCCCCAAAGTGCTGTGACAGTGGACATTATCACCAGCAATGTGTTAAGACTGCCAGTTTCACCCATAAATGTAATTGTTTTTAAAAAGTTATTCCCATTTCCCCTTCTTACCATGAGTTACTTCATCCATGTCTGGACTAGTGACAGAATCTTTACCCCCAAAATCAGAACTGCACTCAGATCTCAAGTCTTCAATCTTATTGGGAATATCTTCAGAGGTTGCACTTATGCCTTTAAAAACAACAACCAAAAAAAAAAAAAAGCAAAAAATAAACAGCAAGAAGAACAAAATAACCACACAAAAAGTATATGAGGTTTGGATAAATATACACATTCTCAAATTTTTTGTGTCCCAGTTCTATACATGTGAGCTATTTGGTTATTATATCCCTTGCTTAAATACATTTACCTTGATTTGTACAACACAATCAGAATGATCATGTGGTATCTATATACAGTAGCAGAGCCTACCAAGAACAGATAAGTTACATACAGACTGACTGCTAATTACTTCAACAGGTGCTATAAGTCACACATTCAATTCTCATAGATTTAAGGTGCCATAGAAATAATTGTGTTTCCTGAAGATTACTCAGCTCTTAAATAAAACATTATCTCTTTGCTATCAAGTTTATAAATGGGGAGATGGGAACACACCTTGAAATCCTTATTCCTTGAAACAAGACAGACATACCCGACACAACACTGAGGCCTGGTGTGCTGGGGCGGGAACTGACCTCCCTGACATCCGTATCATCAGATGTGCTACCCAGTCCCGAGCAGCTCTCCAGTTCCTGAAGACGTTCCTCCTGCTTTAGATCTGGGGCCTCTAAACAGAAGATGGGAGGTGTCACACTGGTGATTCTGTTAGCATACCACCATTTCAGCTTTTGTGACCCAGATGATAAAGCTACCAAGGCACGAATAAAATCAGTGTAAATAGATTTCTAAGTCTGGGCCAGTTAGCAAAATTGGTTAGATCATCAAGTGTTAGAGAAGTTAAGGCCATGATTTTCATCCCAATATAGGCCAGTTCATTGTGCAAAGATGAAAACTCTGCTTCCAGATCACTAATGTCACCGAGTGTGCTGCTGGTTAACAAGTAAACTGAACAAGAGAATACAGAATAACTTAGCATTAAATCAACCACTTTCTAAAAAATAACTCCTATGGATGATCAACAGATAATGAGCTGATCCTACTGTCTTCCTATGTAAAGAGCATGTCTGAATGTGTTGAACATTATAAAATGCATATCAGGGTCACTTAATTATTCTTGAGGCAATTAGATCAGACAGAATGTAATTCAGACATACAGTTACTTATATTTGCATTCTGGTAGTTGATGGCAAAGATTTATATTCACAATCAGAAAAAAAAAAGCAGAAATGCACTGCATAAGTCCTAAGCGCTTTATAAACATTTATAATAATCCTGCAGAAAACAATTCTTAGGACTCCACAGTCTCAATTTCAGTGCATTTCAAAAATACATTAGATATCCTTTAAAGGGTCAAGTTCTCCCTTGGGATAAAGCTAAACATGCTTAGCAGGCATCCAACCATTCGGTTCGAGTCATGTTGCCATTCCTATTTTGTGATGAGTTAGTGGGAGATACTGGACTTGGAGTCCCACACAGAACCCTGATGAGTTACTAATATTTGCTTCCAAAATATTATAACTGAACAGAGTCAGAAAGCACCAGCCATGTTAGCCTACTGCCATGCAACACTGCATTTTTTTCTTGATAAACAGAAAATGCCCTAAACTAATTTTCCATTATTTGAAATTCTGAGCAATATGACTGCCTCACATTTGTCAAATGTATAGTTGACAAAATGTCCATAATACAGAAATTAGGATACCTTACATTGAAAACTTCTGTGCAAATCAAAATGCAAATATTGACAGCATACTAACCTGAGTCACTTGGCAATACCTCTACACTCCAAGCTTCGCTTGTTGTCTCTGATATGGTAGAACCAGTGCAGGGGTCAAGAAGCACTGACCCTGAACCTGGCAGGCACAGTAAACTGCCTAACATGCTCTCTGCTGCTGCACCTGTATAACCAGTGGGGAGCAAAGGGTTAACAAAGATCCTGATGGAAGGGGCAGCGATGTGGAGAAAGGCCAAACACTCAGCTAACAAAATCTCTCTACTCTACCCACAAGAAAGAAGCCAAGGTAAGAGTCATTTCAATCAATAACACCACTAAAAACTCAAATTTCCTACTTTGGTCACAATGACACAAGCTCCTTTTCACCAATTGCCTCCTGTTCACTGTGGACTTTCCATAGAGAAAACACATTGTTAGGTCAAGTCATTTCAACTAGCTTTCATCTTGGTTTTTCGGCAAATTTTACGTGTTTCCCTAATATCTTTCTAAAATTTATAGTCCTACAGGGATTAAAAACACTCAAATAGAGACATTTAACCACAGAAAGTTATACTGGGCAAATGTGTTTTCTTCTGGCACATTAGTCACATATTCAGAGCAATAAAACATATTTGCAGGAAAATGCACTTCGCCTCTGTAGTACTCATTAAACTGCAAAGACAGCTTATTGCTCAAACAGGGCTTACTGCCAGGAAAAATACTACTTTAGCATCTGGAACAAAGTAATGCAAAACCAATTAAGAAATCTATTTACACTACTTAAAAATACAAATAGAAAGGATTAAACATTATTGTACACCTGTGTAAAAATACTCAAGTTCAGTATGCTCTGCTACTTCTGATTAGACCTAATAAAAAAACAATTCTACTTCAGTGCATGAAAAACTTTTGGGAAGAGGTTACTGGTAAAAGTTACCTTTTAAAGTGTGTCGTGGAATAATCACAAATAAAATGATGTCTGGAGCTTGCCTCAACATAATGGGGGGAGGGGATAAAAGTACCCGTGGTGGGTGGGAGAAGAGATGAAATAAACTGGCCGTGTGTATGTATACTTGCTGAAGCTGAGTGATGTCACACGGAGTTCATTATACTACTCTCTCTTCTATTTGTTTGAAATGTTCCATGATTTAAAAAGACAATGAAGATGGTGGTTATTAAGACCGTATGAATCTTTCAGGACTCAAAGAACAGTATCCTAAGAAGGGTGAGTTTTAATATATGTAAACTGTTCATCAATAAACTTGATCCACTTAGTGCTAACACACACACCGTGCTTGTCAGAGTACTGAAGTTCCTCCCATGAAGAGTGGGTGGATACGAATAACTAAACAGCAATCTTCCAGAGATGTTAAAGAGCAGTTACCTGCAATTTCTTGTAAGCGATCTTCATCAATGTTAGGGTCAAAATCACTTCCCAAGACATCTGTACTCCAGGTCTCACTCACTGTTTCTGATATATCCCTATCATCTGTCAGTCCCATCATGTCACGAATTTCAAACTTCCTCAGCTTATCATCAAGATTATCTTGTGTTGTAGCTATCAAAAACAAAATTAAGCACTTAAAAAATGGTAGCACAGCTTTGATTTCTTAATCAACTTTAAGGAACTTGAAGTCTTTGAACTTCCTGTTACATATTTTATACTTAACACTGAGCACACAGTCCCAAAGCACTGGGTTATTCCCTCATGAATATAGTCTTTCCCTCTCTGAACTGAGCTCAGCATATGTACTTCCCTGGTAGATTAAACTGAGGCCAGAAATGCAATCGGTTGTCTCCCTGGATCCACAACCTTTGCGGTGACTTTGATCAAGAACTGGGACACAGTCCCCTCTCTCTGAATTTGCACAGGCCATGCTACTTGCTTTGGCCAAAAGAGTAAGGGAGGAAGTGGGCCAGTTGCAAGGCAAGGCCTCCAGAAACCTTATAAACTTCTGCTCCCTCTCTTTCCCTTGCTTCTCCCATGAGAGCAAGCCTGCTGGAGGACCACACAGAACAAAGCTAAGGTCATCCTAGACCAGCCAGCTCCCCACTGACCAACTGAACCCCAGCTAAGACAAGCAGAGCTCCCTACTTGACCAATGGTGACCGTAGATGCATGAGAGCCCAGTCCAAAATTGAAGAACCACCCAGATGACTCGCAGATTTAAGAGCAAAAATAAACGCTTACTGTTTTAAGTCACTAAGTTTTGAGGTGGTTTATTATGTAGCACTGTGGCAATAATTAACCAATAAATCCATTCTAAAACAATAATGTTTTTCATTTGACTTGGATACACCCCTTCAATTCTAGAGTTTACTCTCTTCCCTTGACTAGTGAGAAGCAGTCTGCAATTTGCCTGAATCCACTCCTTAACTTAGTGTCCACTAAATGTGGCTTGCCAACCATCTACCGCAGAATAACCAGAGGGCTTGCTAAGGAAGCGAGTCTTTCAACTTCTGTCTGAAGCTAATATTATTTTAATCTGTTTAGAAAAGTTAATCCTAATTCATACAATGACAACGGATCCAGTAAAATATAGCATTACTTTTATTCAAGCCACATCTATCCCAACGGGAAACACACTTTTCCTTTCTAATATGGACTAAACCAGGATTTCTAGAAATGAGACATGGGAAATGGATTTTTTTTTGTTTTTTTCAACTCACCAGATCATTTTTTTTTTTTTTTAGCTGAGCCATCCTGCCACCTGTTCGCAGCCCAGCAGCTGCTCAGCTCGGGCTGGGACTTGAACCGCTGTTGCTCAGAGCTCAAACTCTTGAGCAAGCTCTTAACCAACTGAGCCACTCGGCTGGTCCTACCAGATAATTTTTATGCACACTAAAGTCTAAGAATCACTGCCTCAACCCCAGTTGAGGGCATCTGCCCTTGAAGGCCTACAGTGATCTTTAAATAAACACATCCAAAAACTTTTTTCAAATTAATCTTCCTGAAGCGCACTAGGGACCCATCTATTTTTTAATCCTTACCTTGAGCTAGTCCCCTACCTGACAGTTCCTGAGCAAGTATTATGGTTTCCCACCTCTGGGACTTGCTTATACTATTCCTTCACCTACAGTGCCCTAGCTCCATTTCTGCCAGTGCAATGCCAGCCAGGCTTTAAACCAGTATTTTCTTCCAAAAAGCTTTTCTCTACACTTTGAACCACCATCTCTCTCATTTAGAACTGCCAAAGCGTTCTTATGATACTTTCAATCATTTGTGTACCATTCACTCCCTATTCTAAGTTTCTTGAGCCATGAGGTTTTATCTTTGTTTCCCTTAAAATTCAGATATTACAGAATTGAAGTACCAAATATTTAAACAGAATTCAAGCAATTCATTTGAATTAGTCTATACAACTTAAGCCTGAAAAATTCACCAACTAAATTTACCAACTAAACGTATTTCTAAAAAGTGAAGGCACTATGAAGAAATGCAAGTTTAACGGTCATTATATAATCAACTTAAGTGTATTATTCTCTTACTGAACACAGCCAACTTGCATGGAAACACACTGTGCATCTTGTCCCCAGGTAAATTCTTTGCTACTTAAGCCACTGTGCTCAGCCTCACTTTACCTTGCTCATGCTCTAATAGCTGTAGGGCTTCAACACCGTTACTCCCGGAAGGTCCTGCTCCAAGTTCTGACACAGACTCTCCTTCCAGGTCTAGAGAGGATACTGAATTGGAGCGATTTGAAGGACCTAGAGAAACGTTTCTATTGTGAGTGCACTTTTTAAGACAGTCAGGAGCCATAATGCAAGTTTTCATGCCTTGATAAGAGACTAAAGACTAATTAAAGTGCTTTTAATACTGCATTTGTACCTTAAAAATACAAATGGCTTTAAGCCAGCAATTCTGCTTCTAGGAAATTATCCTAAGGAACAATTAAAAAATTCATCTAATTTTTGTTTGTTTCATTCAGGGCTTCTTATGATGTCTGAAAAGTGGAGGCAATCCACATGTTTAATCATAGAAGAATGCTTAAATTACGATATGCCCATTTAAAATGAAAGAAAACAGCCATTAAAAGCCATGTTATTTAAGAATGTTACATTATAAAAGGAAATGTTACTGTTATATTGGTGAACACAAAAAGGTTTCAAAACAGCACAGACCTAATCTTGCTATAAATAAACCAAAATGTTAACTTTTATTAATAGAATGGTGAGATTACAGATGACTCAATTTCTCTTCAGCATTTTCTGGAATGAACGCACATTACTGATGTTTTGAAAAGTTAGGGGAAAAGGAAAAGTTATTACATTTTATGTTTATGTTAAAATGTTAGTAAACGAACTTTTTTCATTAAAACAGTTTGTCCTAGAACATAGGACGACATATTCTCACTTTACGACCTTGGCTTTTAATTCTCTTTTTTATTCCCATTTCCATTGTATTTTCTGCTTCATACAGGGGTGTGGGTGTGTGTGTGGGTGTGTGGGTATGTGTGGGTGTGTGTCTGTGTGTGTCTGTGTGTGTGCGCGCGCACATGCACGCATATGAATAAAGAAAGAAATACAGAACATTAAAGTATAAACAACATCCTGCAATACTAATGAGCCCATTTTTTTTTCCATTCAGACATGCACTAAATCCCTCTAAAGGAGCTCTATAAGCTTTGGTATATATTAACACTAGAGAAACAAAACTTGGTACTATTCAAGTCTCAGTGAAAACTTATATCTTTTCCATTTTATAGTACCAAACGTCTTTTGTAATCTTTCTTTTTAAATTTTATTCAAGAAACAATCTTTACAGCCAACTGTTCAAGATCATTAGAGGAAAACTTCATTACTCTCCTCAGTGAGGGGCACAGATGGTATAATTATAATTTATAAGGCTCCTTTAAAGAACACAAAACAAAATATTACTTGAATCACACAACTCCTTGAATGAAGTAACCCTTCACCTTCAGATATTCCTTCCAGATTATCACTGCAGAGGGAAAAGCGCAAGGTTTTATCAGGTTTACCGTGGAGCTTGTTTTCATCAACAGGGACATCTCCTTGTCCTCCATCCGCAAGTTGCATGTTTAGGACCTGAAACATAAAATGCCATTGGTTTATCACAACTCAAAGATTACTGATGAGAAAACAGACCACAGCAAATGCATATTTAAGTTTTTTTACTCTTAAATTATCCTTTTTAACTAAACACCCATTTCTCTGTTATTCTGATCAAGCTTTTCAATATCTCCAGGAGAAAAGTATAAGTATCAGAAGAACTGAACCTAGGCTGTCCACCACCCTACTGGTGTCAGAGACCGAACAGGCAGCCAGACTTCCAATGAGCAGAGGTCAGGACTATGAGAACCAGAAGGCTCTGGAGTCAGTGGGGGGTCCTTCCGGTTCTGCCATGAGCCAACAATGTGATCTTAGATAAGGTCTTTAAACTCCCTAAACGTCGGTTTCTTCATCTGTAAGATGGTGATAATAGTATGTGTGCCATGGAGTTACTGAGGATTAAATAAAGAAGCACATAAAGCATTTGGCATAGTAAAATGACACAATAAATTTGCAGTACATTTTTTCAAAAGTTAATAACCAAAGTCAATAGGAATAAAACATGTAAACAAATTATCTTGTAGGCACCAGGATTCAGCGTCTAGTCTGAACCTCTCCTCGATCACCATAGACATGGCCACCAAAGTCCACACCAGACACTGAAGTGTGACTTCACAGCCATCTCTAGCTTAGAGCAGATAGCATTTCTATTTGCTAGATGATTTCCAAATAACATAATTACTTCTCACTCCCCATAAGCCTCATAACTCAGCTTTGTACGTGTATCTCCAACTTAATGAAGAATTGAGGGCTTCGTTGGAAGTCACACAGCATGTTTAAGCACACCTGGAACTTGAACTCACAGCCACTGGGTTCCTACGCTATTGCTGGGATATGAAGGAAGAACAGTATCCTTACTTAAAAAAAGAAAAAACAAAACAAAAACCAAAAAAACCTCTAAGTGCTGCTTCAGTCCTGCCCTTAAAGGGTTTGTAATGACTCTATATATTTACTCATGTGACGCTATTAAAATGTTATTTAAAAACATAATTGTTTTCCTATTTGCTTAAAATTAAATGCAGACATAAAAACTTTACATTTTGTATTTTTAACATAGCTTGGACCTTTAAAGTCATAGTGAACGATAGGCAATGAATCTTCAGGCAAAATCCATCCGAAGGTTTAGAGTGGTATGAACGAACAGAAAGCAAAAGGCTCATAGCGCAGCGAAGGCATTCCCCTGCAGGCTACTGTCTTCGAAGCTGCCACTGAGCTGGGGACAGGGGGAAGGTAGCAGGGGAAGGAAAATGCCACAGAACTCTCTGACCGACATTCAGCAGTTTGTTTCCTCATGAAGCATTCCCCTGGTTGTTGTTTTTTATTACATTCCCGAGTTCCTAAAAAGTTGATTCTGACAGTTTTTGCCAGCTTACTGATTTCTGTGTGTGAGTGTGTGTGTGGAGGGACACAGTTTGGGAGTTTGACAGTCCTCTTTTTTTACTAGTGATGCCACAGTTCCAAACACAGCCAATTACCATCATCACTTTATGAACCATTGGAACTGGTCCCTTCTTCCCAGGCCAGGGCCAGGTTTTCTTGAATAATAGTCACTGTTGAATATAAGACGCCACTTCATTTTCAGGATGTCACAACCTATGAGAAGAGGCTCCTACCTTTAGAGAGACAAGATTTCTTCTTTCCTTTTATCCCTGTCCCAAGCTGTTCTGTTTACAAATATCGTAAAATTAATTCCCATACTCCCAATCCCATTTCTTCAAAATATTTTACTTTCTTAGTTTTCTTTTCAGTTATCTCTTCCATTTTTTCCTGACTGGCCAAAGAAAAGAAAGTATTTCTAAAGAATGTTTGGCTCTTTAAAGCAGGAATGTCACTAGTAATCATTAGAAAGAAACAAAACATAAAACACTTCCTAAAGGTCACTGGAAAAGTCCCTTCAATTTCCATACCACAATTTCCAGGTTTCCTGTCTCTTTTACTATTTAGAAAATTCCATTTTGGTGTGAACCTGGTCACCAACTACAGTGCCATAGATGTATTAATGTGAAGGGCCCCCAGAACTGTTCATAGGAAGTTTAAGATTTGATGGTGTGTCATGGTAGGCCCACTGAATGAAAAATATTCATTATATGCATACTGATTTACAGAAGTGACCATTAATCAGAAGAATAGAATCTAAGTTTCTTAACATTAATGGCTATTAAGTTAAATGCAACAATACATTCATACCTCATTTTCTGACATCATCCCTGGAGTAAGCTGGGGACCTGTCCCTAAGGAAATGACCAACACTTCTTCTGGCTGTACCTCCTGGATGGTTTCTTGAGATGGTCCTTCATGGTCCATATGGAAGTCCATTAGCACATTGGTGCGGCTTCTGCTCCGAGTTGCTAATAAAAAAATTTCAAAAAGGACAATTTAGAGAAAGAGAAAATGAAGAAAATCAGACACTAAATACAAAAGTATATTTTCTATTAATGTAGAACATTTGCGCATGCACAAAAAAAATGGTGAGAATATGAGTATGAAAAAGAACCTATATCTCCCCATTCTATTGATGACTAATATAGATTCTCCTTCAAAACTGATAATCAGAAACAATGATTCATGTTCACCTGACAGGAAATGACACACAGATGATCACACCTGCAAAGCAGCAAACACATCCCAATCAATTTATGACTTGGGATGACAGGAAAAGTGTTACCTTATTTCTTATCTTTTCAAGATACCTTCAACTATTTTTTCTATTAAATGATTTAACTGCCACAGGTCTCCCACAGTAATAACTGAATTTATAGGCATTAGATAATTTCATATAGAAATCTGACAGCCATATAAAGTAATATACATTAATTAGGCAACTGATGACAAAACCAGAATCAGTTTTTGAAAACACAATGTTTTTCCTGAAATGTAATAACCTCTTTCAAAAGTTGGAGAGATTTTCCTGTGTTTGAATACAAATTTCCTTTCTGCTTACTAGAAACACTCTAATACAGGATCTAATTATTTTGGGATTTTTTTTCCCTAGTACATTTTTTTCTAAAATAATCCATCCTACAAGAACTGAAGGATTTAGATCAGCGGTTCTCAACCTTCCACAGGGGTCACCTAAGACCATCGGAAAACACATATTTTCGATGGTCTTAGGAACCGAGACACCGCTCCTCTATCCGTCTCCAGGCCCACATGCAGATATGCCCACATACGAGTACCTAGCGACCCCTGTGAAAGGGTTGTTCGACCCCCAAAGGGGTCGCGACCCACAGGTTGAGAACCGCTGATTTAGATAGCTGGTGATAATTTCTCTGTAAGTTTTAGTCTTCTGTGGTAAGTTTCAATTTTCTTTCAGAGGTCTATAAAATTCAATGCAACCAGATGACTAACTAGAAATTCTATTTCAGTGCAAAATAATCAAAAGTATAGACATAAAGCAAAAACACTCTATAGTAATAAGTCTTTCAACTCCACTTTGAAAGCCGACCTACTTAAAGACAGAAATATAAAGAATCATCTTCTCTCCACAATGCTGTAGATCTGTTCATTAATCTCTTACTCTCAAAATTCAAAGCACACATCAACTTTCAAGTCAGATTCACTCACACCTTTATTTGCTGACCCTTACTATCTTCCACTGAATGAACTTAAATTCAACTTCACAAACAACTCCATGAATCTTAAGTAACAAACTTTATAATTTATGAAAGCACAAATAATACAAATAATTCATGTAGCAATTTACACAAAGAAAAGCAACATGCACATGGAGCTGTTTCTTAACGAAAGTTGTAAGAAGAGGAAGAACAGCCTATTACCCACCAAATGGGGTTACTAGAGTAATATGAGCAGTAAGATTGGTGGCTGAGGAATCCCAGGCAGTGATGGCTGCTAACTGTTGTCCTGGGTTGGGAAAGCATTAAACAGAAAGAAAATCAACCCTCTGAATAATGGACAAATTTTTAAAAATATGAAATTCAATGACCAGGTCATATGACTATACAAAATATTGGGCAAACATTTGAAATTTACTTTCCATTATCCCCATATTTAATGACACCTTCCAGATGACAAGAAATGAAAGAACTAATGCATAGGAGAGAATAATGAAGAACAAAAAAAATCTCTAATTTACCAAATCATTTCTTTCTCTGTTAAAAAAAAGTACAAATAGCCTATATTAAAAATCATTAAGTGTCAAATTTCTTTTTTTTTCTATTTTTAATTCTGAAAATTGACATTTTGGGATGATGAAAACCTGAGAGTTGAAGAATATGATACCATGTTCCTCTTGATGATATTATTCCATATTATGTTAAATGTAGGTAGATTAATTTTAAGAAACTAACAGCTCTTAACAAATCAGCTCAAGTTTAAAAATGAAATCCTATTCTTCAAAATGTATAAAATGTAACTATTCATTTTCACCAATTATCGCTGAGGTCCTCATTAGCATTAAAAAATTGGCAGTAAACTACTCTGCTCCCTTGGCCTACACACTCTTTTCCTGTCTTGTTTACTTTGTGTAACTAACTCCCATTCATCCTCAAGAGACAGTGCAGGCGTCACCTGCTCCGGGATCATCTTCTCCTGATGGCATCACCACCCAGCTAAGTTAGGTGTGCTGGTAATCCTTCCTCCATGCTTACCGCCATCACAATTAGTACACTGAGGGTACTGGTCTCTTCTTGTTCTCTCCAACCAGACTATCGGCAACTAACTCAAAAGTATGGACATGTCCTAAGGTTTCTGTATCCCAGTGCCCCACCTGCAGGACAGTAATTATAATACCTACTCATTTTGTGTACAAAGTGATTACCCAGTGTCTGGTACACAGTATATGCTCAATTAATTTTTCGGTATACATCTATAGATAATAGGTGTTAACTAAGTGAATAAAGCTTAATTAAGCCTAATTCTTAAATAAATTAATAAGTGACAAAATAAAGTGGAA
>NW_017731353.1:133406-134642 GCF_001890085.2 Hipposideros armiger | reverse complement strand
AAAAAAAAAATCTTTTGGGGAGGAAATAAAGGCTAGAGATCAGTGATGGGAGGGAAATCTCACTGTATAGCCTTAGAATTTTAAACTAGGTTGAATGTAGCCTACTCAAATATGATTAAAATTTTATTTAACTAAACTAACTGAACAATGCCATAAATATTAACTTATGAAATATACTCAAAGTCACACAATTATTGATTTGATGACGATTTTTTATAATTAAACTTTTAAAAATAATCTTAATAGCTCTTTGGTTCTCATTATGATGGCATCTGCTCAACACTTCTATGGGTGAGAATTAGTAATCTTTAGTGACATCATCCTTTAAATGCTGCTGATCCAACATTGTATGCTCTCTGGCTATACCAAGGGTAGCTGAAAGAATATTTAATTTATACATCACCTAAGGACAAGATTTAATAGAGAATAGTTAGGTTCGCTAAGACTTTGGCAGAATTTTCTACAAACAGTATTTCACATGAGACAGTATTTCGTTCTTACTTTGTCAAATTTTCCAAGGCTGTTCTTTGTCCGGGGATCTCCCTCTTCGGAGCCAGTCATTGCTAATTGCTGCAAAAGGCGGCCAACCTGCAACCAAAGCAGTGGTAGGGAGACACAGGCTATAGACACCTACAAAGTCCTCTCTATGAGAGGACTTCCATTGTATACACTTCCATTGTATGCTAGAAATCTGTTTCGTAATAATATTCACACCACCTGACCAGACATACAAAACAGGGTTCCAAATGTGTATCTTGTCAACATCAGGTTTTACTATATTTAGAGTTATAGAGGAAAAATTGGAAATTTTGCTTTAATTTCTCTTACATCTATTATATTGACATTACGAAATAAAAATATACCACCTTTGTTTCTGATGTACTTTTCATGTGCTTAGAAATCTTAAAATTAATTTGTTAAAGATGACTCACTTAAACTATTCCAAGTTAATGTTAAGTACTTTTCCCTAAATACGAGGTCTGATCAAACAATACGGTGAATGGTTAAATAAAAAAAAATTATTATAGTAAAAGACACATTGCCAATAATCCCCGTCAAAATACTCTCCCTCGGGCCGGCCGAGTGGCGCGATGGTTAAGAACTCGCTTGGGACGCCAGAGGGCCCCGGTTCGGATCCCACATATGAGGGCCTGTGACACTGCCCTCCACAGCTAAGATGCTGAACAACAGCTCAACCTGGAGCTGGCTGCCGTGAGTCGTTGGCGACGGTGTGGG
>NW_017731353.1:131807-133281 GCF_001890085.2 Hipposideros armiger | reverse complement strand
TGGAAGCTTTACTTTATTTTATAAAATAACAAAGCTATCTTAGCTCAGCTGATAAAAGACTGATTATTAATAACAACAGCGGAAAAATAGTAACTATGTATTTTCAACTTTACCAACAGAAATTTCATAAGTTTTATTTTATTATATTATTTAGAACTTTGTAGAAAGGACAGGGCTACACAATTCAAATACTGACTACTTCTAACAAATGACACTCAAGTTTTTCCAAGAAAAAACACTAAAATATAAACAAAGTGTACTGTAGGGGGCATGAATTCAATAAATTATGAAAAGCATGTTTAGATAAAGCTAAAGCCTACTGCTAAAACCTTAACTAATCTGGTGCAATTGTAAAAAATTGAATTACTATCAGTAAACATGAAGAGAAAGACGTTTCCAAATTATTTAAAACTATATTCCAAAACACCAAGCAATAACAAAGGCTAATAAAGAAATACTGACTTTAAGGGACAGCCCCAACATGAGAAGTCTCTTTACCTATAGGCAATCGATTCTTTTTATTTGCTGGAGTGGTGGCTGGAGACAGCTGAGGAGTGTTATAGGGAGTCATTTCCAAGCTGCTGCTTTTTCCTGGCTTTGCCTGGGGTAGGTTTGCCAATAAATTGTCAAGAGCCATTCTGTCTTCTCTCAGTTGATCTCCAGACATCACACTCTTCATAAAATTCACCTGGCAAAAGTAAAAGGACATTAGCTGGTGAAATCAATTTTTCAAATGCAATATATATTTCTCACACAATCTACTCATCTGTGACTCTGCCCATACTTAGATAAATGACTTCTGAGAAAATCCTATTAAAGAATAAAGCCATTACCAGAGTAATAAGCTGACTGTAGGTTATATAAACCACAGTTCTGCTCAACCCTTCCAGAAGATTAACGGAGGACATTGGAGGGGTCTCCACTGCACGGCCCCCAATCACAACATCAAGGAAAGCAGCAACACAGCTCTGTTAAAACAGGAAAAGATCACAGGTGAAATACTTCCCCTTTAAAATAAGGGAACAAAATTTCAGCTTAAGGTGGACAAGCATGAAAAATTTTCTTCTTGAAAATTTTATTAAATCCAATATTAAACAAAAAATTAAGCTCTTGATGAACTGATCTAGAATAATCTCCAAGATATTCTGGGACATGAAACAAACATGACGCAGAACAGAACAATGCAGTCTATCCTACCATTTGTGAAAAGGGAGGAATGGGGTGATGGGGGAAATACATGTAGGAATTTGCTTTTATATACACAGACCTCCTGAAGCATATACAGAAGACTGGTAACATCAAGAATCTTTTGGGGGGCCGGCCGAGTGGGCACGATGGTTAAGAGCTGGCTTGGGACGCCAAAGGGCCCCGGCTCGGATCCCACATATGAGGGCCAGTGACCCTGCCCTCTACAGCTAAGATGCTGAACAACAGCTCAACCTGGAGCTGGGTTGCCGTGAGTCACCGGCTATGG
>NW_017731353.1:125356-130127 GCF_001890085.2 Hipposideros armiger | reverse complement strand
CATCCCCCCAATTCCCCAATAAAAATCTTTAAAAAAAAAAAAATACTCCCCCTCGCTCGAACACACAATGCAACTAAAAACACTCACAAAAGAGGACTTCCAGAACTGCCTCAGAGAAGTGGCAAGAACGATGGGATGATGAGTGTGTTCGAAGTGAGGGGGAGTATTTTGAGGGGGATTAATGGCAATGTGTCTTTTACTGTAATACATTTTTATTTAAAGATTCCCCATATTTTGTGATCACACCTCACCGTAGTTCACAAAGTATTCAAAGTAGATTTTCGCCCCTTAGGCAAACAAGTCCTTATGCTGTTTGGAAAATAAGTATTAATTCATAGAGCAAGTGCTCTACTGCCAAAAGTGAACTGTTAATCCATTCTTTTTAAAGACATTTGGCTGAAAGTTAACATATAGCACTTAGTATCTGATACAATCTCACTTTCTACTCATTTTGAAAACATGTGATTCAATCTCTGTTAGAATGACAAAAATAAAAAATTCAACTACATTATCATAGGAATAAATTTAGTATTTCACAGATGATAAAAAATTTTTAATTTTATTGCAGGAATGTCTATATAGTTAATTGCTGAACAGCCCAATGTGATAGAATTGACCATGAAAAAATGATTATCATTAAAAAAAATCATCCAAAGATATATTCTATTCCAAATAAACTCAGTCTCTTCTTCACAGTATTACTGACAGATAAGACATGATTAAAAGATTCTCTTAAGAAATAATAACATGATTTCAGTAGTTCAGGTAATTAGGGGAAAAAAGCGTTAATACAGATCCAAAAATTCTCTTTCTGAAAGCTCTTATTTCTAAAAGAGTTTCATATTTCAAAATTTGGAGATTTTAAAAAGGTTGGTTAGTGCCTATGTGTAAGATGTCCAAGATGGGGGGTAGCATCCTGTAATCAAACACATACACATTTCTGCAGTAAAACGTAAGTACTCATTAGCACTAAATGGAATAATGAACAATTATAAAGAGCCTCATGTTAGTTCAGGCTAGGTTTTGCTACCAAGAAGTACAAAAGACTCTCCATTTTCAATCATTCTGGGTTTTGAAATCATGGGAGGGAGATGGTGGGCTTGTATAACGACTCCATTTAAAAACTAATGTAAAATGTTTTATGACAACAGTATTTTTAAATCCCAATATGACTGCTTTTATGTCTTAGGCAGCAAATACTTAGGACAGTCTAAGGAAAAGGACTCTATGAATACTGTCATCATATTTTCTGTCCCCACTCCCACTGCCTACTGATTTGAGACCGAATGCCACATTAGTAATAATAGCAAAAGTGTACCTGCATCAGATTGAATCTTGCCACCTCATTAATAGGAGCATCAGAAATTATTCCATACTGTTCGGGATTGACAACTGCAGGACAGATGAAGCAGGCCAACAGCAGATCCGTACACATTGCCCTAACCTCCCCAACTTCCAGTCTATCTACACAGGAGAGAGTTTTGTACATCTGTGACACAATCCACCTCAAGCTATGTGGAAAGCAGTATGTGTTCTGTTTGAGATAACCAATAAACTTGTTCACCAAAGCCACTAGTTTGGCCTCATTGGAATCCACCATCTCCTGAACCTTTTGCCTGAATCTATCTGAGCCCTTTTCGCCAAAGAGTTTTTCCTGTTGAGATGGGGAGAATCTCTCAATTAGCTTATTTGGATCTGTTTCCAGGTGGTCTTCGTCTTCCACGAGCAGTTGCATGATTGGCTCATGTAAAGTTGCTGTGAGGAAAAGTTTGGCAGAAAACAGTCCTTCAGAAAAAAGTTTAAATAAGATGCTGAAGGCACAGGTTCCTCTCCTCAAAAGTCGCCTGGGGTTGTCACTTTCTTTAAGTTCAAATTCAATCAAGTATCTCAAAACCTGAAGGAGGTAGCTTTCATCTTCTTGCATAATGCAGTTGCCATAGAGAGAGGTAAAAACTGTGTAAATAACACTTTGTGTGTTCTCCTGATTAAGTTTCTCTCCAGCAACCAGAGAGGAGGCAATAAGACGAGGATTTTCCCTTAATCGACTCAGGAACTCTCCATAAGCAGTCTCCTGAAATCCCAACTGCTTGTATCCATCAACAAACTGTGTATCTTCCAAAATCTTGGCATGTTGGCAACATTCAGCAGGGGAAGCTTCAGCACTAAAAAATGAGCAAACAAACAAAATAATAAAATTAACAACAATAATAATATAACACGAATACTATACTGTAACATGGGATGTGAGCTGATTATAGTCCCAGCAATGAGATCACTCTGATTTGCTAAAATCTTTTAAACCAACAGTATCTGAACGTGTAAAGAAAGAAAAAAAATTCAAAAAGTACAAAGAAGGACAAATTCCTCATATTAAATCAGGTTCAATGAAAAGTACCAAGAAGTAACCATTATTCTGATTTCTATCATCAGATTGGTCCTGTCTCTTTCTGAACTTCATATAAATGGAATCATATAGTATTAATAGGTACTCTTCTGTGTCTGGCTCCTTTTCTCAACATTATACCTTAGCACTACTACAACTCTTACAGTTAAAAACTGTCATGGGGGGCGGCAGGGTGGCTCAATTGATTAAGAGCGCAAGCTCTGAGCAACAGGGTCACCGGTTCGATTCCCACATGGGCCAGTGAGCTGTGCCCGAGCTGAGCTGCTGCTGAGCTGCCAACAGGTGGCAGGATGGCTCAGTGGTTGGAGCATGCGCTCTTAGCAACAAGGTTTCCAGTTTGACTCCCACATGGGATGGTGGCTACGCCCACCTGCAACTAAGACTGAACATGACACCTTGAGCTGAGTGGCCCCCCGAGCTGCCGACGGGCGCCTGGAAGGTGACTGTACTTGGAGCTGAGCTAGCTGCGCCCTCCACAACTAAGACTGAAAGACAACAACTTGGCTGTTCCTCTTCACCCATTTCCCAACTCTGTACCCCTTTCCCAATTCCCCAATAAAATCTTAAAAAAAAAAAAAATTGCTTCATGGAACAAGAGAACAATGAAGTATTAACACTGAAAAATGATGTTTCTAAAACTGAAAAGTAGATCTACAATAGCAAAACATGGAAATGTATATATTAAATTATATTAGGAGAAAAGCAGAACACAAGATCATTTATTCTCTACAATAAAAAGTATTATGTACAAAGAATACAAAATTAATTGGTGCAATTGGTATAAAATATTAATGCTTAAGTTATAATTCTCTGTAACAGTGTTTAACTGATTTAATAAAATAACACTCACCTTAATGTTGATTTAAACTATCTTAAATGAAGCACTTTGTTGGAAATATTCATTTATTTACAATTAGCACAGAATCACAAAATTATAAAATTTAAGACTTCAAAATCTTTTCTTTACCTGGTTATGATAAGTCGATCCAAATTAATTCTCTGTTGCTTAGCAATCCATGCTGTACGATACAACTTTTCAGCTGTCTTAAGTACATCTGCATTGAGCCTCTGAATGAGCTGTTTCTCAGAGTTCACATATAAGCGTTCCTGTTTGAGGTGATGGGCCAGAGTATGAATATCTAGCTTCACCATCTTCAAATGTGGAAAAGGTACAAAGGTTGATCACTAAGAGTAAAAAGACAAAAATTTAAAAATTCTATGTGACTGAAATTATTTTCCAAAATCAAAAAGGGTGAGAACACATTAAGAATGAAGCTACATTTAATAGCATGGTTAACTCTAATTTTAAAATAATCTACATATTTTTTAATTACAGAAGCATTACAGGTTCAGTATAGTAAAATTGGTAAATACAGATAACCAAAAATAAAGGGCGGGGAGGGGGAGCTCCTAATAAGGCCACTGCTCAGAGACAGCCACTGCAAAAACCCTGTGCATATCCTTCAAGTTCAGTGTCCACTTATTAACACTGGAGTTTCCTTGGCTGCTCTTACACATTGCAATCAATCAACATATTCTGTTGACTCTTATCGTCAAAACACATCTCAAATCTGACTGCTCACCGCCTCCATCATCTGTCACCCGAAGGTCTAAAGCCACCACTTCCTAACTGATCTCCCTGCTTCCCTTCGTGTACTACTCGAGTCTGCTCTCTACATAGCACACAATGTACTTCACCCTTCAGTCAGATCACTCTCTTTCCCGACTAGAAATAGTCCAAAGCCTCTGCATTTGCTAATCCCTCTGTCTGGAAGGCTGTTTGTTCCTCCAGATATCTTCATAAGGCTAGTACCTTTACTTCATTCACAATTCTCTGCTCAAATGTTTATTTAGGAAGGCCTTCTCAAATAACTCTTTCTAAAATAGAAAATATCACTTCCTATTCCTCTCCTGGCCTTTTTTTTTAAAGCACTTGCCCCCATTAGCATTATATTACAGATATCTACTTGCATGTTCATTGTGCTTAGAGTGTGGCTCCCCCACTAAAAGGTAAGGGCCACCGGGGCCAAGGCTTGACTGTTCAGTTCACTCTCAGCTGAAATTTCAGGGCTGAGGAGAGGGCCTGGTTCACAGCAGGACTTGAATAAATATTTGCCAAAGGAATGAATGATATCACACAATTCTTGTTTATCTAGTAGCTAAACAAACTGATTAAAATAGCACACATATTTTAAAGCATTATTAGTTAAGATATACCCTTGAACCTAGAATGCCTGCCAAACTACAAATATTTTATATCAACAACAGGAGGGTCTTTGGCCCAGATAACAGAATACAACGTTGTGTCCAGACAGCAGGCAGTCATTAAGTTAGAAAAATACTTCTCATTAAGAATTAAACATTATG
>NW_017731353.1:107806-124456 GCF_001890085.2 Hipposideros armiger | reverse complement strand
AAGAATTAAACATTATGGTAGCAGCTGAAAGTTGCTACTTTATTTAAAGAAATAAATTTAATGAGTTTTCATTAAGCTTGATTTCAGAAATTTTTAAACTCTTTCACTTTAATGAACTACTGAGGACTAGGAAAATTTCAGATATTACCATTTAATCTGAATTTAACTGCTTTCAAGAAATACTTTCTTGTACCTTATTGATTCCCTAGCAAACTATGCAAAGCTGTTATTCCAAATCTCCTATCTGGTTAGGGCCCTCATACTGCTTTCCTCCCAGAAGATATAAGTATGTCTACTTCACCAAAATGATTCACTATTAGTAACAGAAACATCTGTGCACATTCAAAAAAACTGGTGACATGCATACATATACATATATAATCTTATTAACTCAGTTGACAGAAAATGCATATATGACTCTAGACTTCCATGAGGGAATTCTAAGGTCCTCTAGGGGGCTCTAAGTCCACAGACTATGAACAGAATCATTGAACAAATGGATGTAATTATGAGAAATATTATAGTTAATGAAAACAGTACTGAAATGGGCTCTTAAAGATCTGTATGCTTCATTAATTAGTTCTGTTACTTTGGGTACATAATATATACTCTCTGAACCTCAGGTTTTTTTCATCCACAAAATGTGGACACAATATCTATATTTATTTTGTGCCCGGTACAAGCAACATATTAAGCACTAGGTATACAAAAAAGAATAAAACCTAGTGTGTCCCCTCAAGGACTTTTTTATCTAGTAGAATGGGCCCAACATGCAAGCAAATGGCTGCCTGAAAATGTTCTGAATATTATACTACCCATAAGACTGTAAAATGCAGAGTAGAGACAAAAGAGAAGGCACGACTGAGGAGTTAGATACCTGTACCCAGTCTTAAAAGACAAGTATTTGCCAGGCATAAAGAGGATGGGGGGGTAGGGGGGAGTCCAGACAGAGGAAAGAAACAGGCAAAGGCGCAGAGGCGTGTGACACAGAAAACTACCCATGGCTTGCTCCAGGCCGGGGGCATGTGTGTCTGTGTGTGTTAAGAGTGAGGTGGGGTGGGGAGGAAGTGTATAGTAACAGATAATGCTGCAGAGACAGAAGGTACACAGAACCCAGAGCTAAGAAACTTGGGCTTTGCAGTGTAGGTGATGGGAAATGAGTTTTAAATAGGAAATTAACATGATTAAATTGTATTTGATAATACAAATTCTGGTAGTAAGGAAATGGATGAGGAGGTGGAGATGAAACTAGATGAGAGAAGAAGAAATTGTTGATAGGCAAGAAATGCTGCAGTAAAAATGGAAAGAACAGGACAAATTTCAGAGATGTTAGGAGGCAGAAAATACAAGATTTCTTGACACCTACATGTGGGAAGGTGAGGTAGAAGTTTCCAACTAGGAACTAGGATGGGTGTAGTTCCTCACCACTTTACAAACTGAAAATCATGTCTGGTATGGTTCTAAGAATTATACACACATCATCATCCTAATGTCCCTTTGAGATAGGCACTTTGCAGCTAAGGAAACTGAGGTCAGGGTATCAAATTACTTGCATCAGGCCACTCAGGTGAAAAGTGACAGAGCCAACACACTATTATTATTATTACCCTGGTCTCTATAAGAAAGACTCAGAAACCCTGTGGTTAAAGAGAAGAATATCTTATTTTTAAGAGGTGTACACTCAAGTATGTGGAAGTAAAGTGTTAGGGTGTCTGCAACTTACTTGCACGTGGTTCAGAAAAAAAAATCTAAAAGTGATTTTAAAATGGAACAAATGTAAATTGTTGAATCTGGATGGTAGGTATATGGTGATCACCGTTCTATCCTTCAACAGTTTCTGTGTCAGAAAAATTTCATAATAAAAAGATAGGAAAAAGTATTTTAGAAATTCTCAAATTGTGCCTTTTCTGTTGAAATACAATTTAATTCAACAGATATATTATTGGGTTTTACTGATGTCTAGCCAGGTGCCCTAATGTCAAGGAGCTCACAGTCTATTGTAATTACCATCAAAATATGGTTCAAGATAGAAAGCACGCATTAGTTTCCAAAGTCACAGCAAAATACGAACCAATTTATGCACTTTAGAAATTAAAACCTTCAGATGTAGCTTCAATTAAAAAAATTAACGCTTGAAAGTAATGTTCCCCCTAATCTAAACAAGAACTCACCTTCTAAACCCTTCAACATTTCCAAGTGTTCAAAGACATTTTTGCAGACATCTTAAATAAACCTAGAACATTAGACAAACTTGCTAAGAACTTTTTCCTTTAATCAAATTCAAGAATTAGAAGCTTTATTGCTTTCCTTCCTTTAATAAGCCAGTCAGAATGCTGTCAAATAACCCTCCAAAACAATACTTTAAAAATAAAATCATTGAATAAGTGTATAATCCTCTCATTACCACACACTGGAAAGTGTCAGTAAACTACTGGGTAAAATGCAAGAGATTTAAAATATGAATTTACTCTGACCTATATTTTTGCCCAGTTAAGCTAAATTAAATTCATTCTCTGATCACTATTTTCTATAACATAGCACATGCCAGACTATAATGATATTACATCTCTGTCTCCCATTAGATGGTAAACGCTGAGGGAAAGAACTCACTCAACTCTACGTCCTGGCATAGCTGATGGCAGGTAGGAGAAGCTCAAAGATTAACTGAGCTCAATTCAGGTAGCACCAAGTCTACTGGCTCATACATTTGAAAAAAATAATACCATACAAACAAATGGTAATACCTAACAGGTCACTATTTCTTTCTTTCTTTTTTTTTTTTTAAGCTGCACCATCCTGCCACCTGTTGGTAGCTGAGTGGCTGCTCAGCTCGGGCCAGGAATCAAACGGCTGTTGCTCAGAGCTCGCACTCTTGAGCAAGCTCTTAACCAACTGAGCCACTCAGCCGGCCCCAACAGGTCACTATTTCAAAACAATTGCAGGAGTCAAATGGAAGCCCCAGAAAACTCAGGTATTTGGCAAGAGGGTCTTCTCGTCCTTTCCCTACTCTCAACCCTTGCAGCCAGCCCCATCAACATCTACCCTGGACCACCAGGTCTTCACTTAGCCTACCCTGTATTTCTGTGCACGTCAGTCACAATGAGATTTTTTTCCCTGAAACTTGGAATCATTTTCTAAGTTAGATAATTTCTTTTCAGAGGGGCTAAAAATAAGACTTTGAAAATTGTAATCTAAAGTTCAGTTCCATGTATCACAATTCTACAAATCGATTATACCCATGCATGTTAGATCAGATTTTAAGCTTTTCAACACCTGTTATGAAGTCTTATCACTGAGAGCCTGGTGAGGAGATTTTAGCAAAAAAGTGAAACACACTGGTTCTGTATCATTCCACAATGGTACACAGTAGGGATGGCACACTGTGGCCCATGGGCCAAATTCATCCGGCTGCATATTTGTATACATAAAGTTTTATTGGAACAGGCATGCCCATTTGTTTTTATATGATCTATGACTGCTTTCATGCTACAGTAGCAGAGCTCAGTTGCCAGAGTTCATATGGCCTAAAAAGCCTAAAATATTTACTATCTGGCCCTTTACAGAAAAGGCTTGCCAGCTCCTGATAAGCAAACAGGACTACTCTAACACAGGGCACAGAGAGGAAGCACAGCCTAATAAGGTGAAATGTGTAACTTAGGAAATACATGAATAGTTCCAAGGAGGATACATGTATTACAAATGTTGGCAACTATGCCTGAACAAACTCTTGTGACTCAAGAGAAGGACTCTAAAGTAGAAAAAATTATTTCAAATGTTTTATGGGATGAGAATCAAGTTTCATGTTTTCTTTGTTGAAAATTTTGATTGGGTTGTCAGAAAAGTCATTAGGCATTTTTTCTGTTTTCCGTTGCAAAAATGCATCATGACTTTTCCGACAACCCAATAATTAAAGGCATCCCAAGCTAATATGTATCTAATAGTTCTAAACTCTAAGAAAACACCTAGACTTCAAGTAAACAAACTAATCATCTCTTTATTAATCTAATAAATTCAGGAATAACTTTGTAAGAGAGTCAATAAGAAAAGACCACCTGCTACTTTCTTATTTTATACAGAGACTACTCTAAATAACTCAGCGGAAAGGATATCAAAACTGCAGTCTGAAGATCTGAGGCATTTAAAACGGCTCTGACACCCACCAGCAATGTGATCTGTGGCTAGTCACTTCACCTAAGTTTCTGCTTCCTCATCTTCAAAACTGGGATAATGTCCTTACGTATTTCACTTGCTAAACTGTACAGTTCATGTGAGATGACTATCAAGTGTAAATGACTGCACCAGCAGGACCTCATTATTGTCAGTTAAAAGGTAGGGTAATTTTTATCATTTTACTAGGACACAATGAGACCGACTCCTTGTCCATCACTGAAGTGAAATGACAAAATGAACCTTTCCATGAAAAGAAGTGGGATGCATCAAATAACTAAAACAAATACCATATGATCTCACTTATATGTGGAATCTAAAAAACTGAAAGGGGCCGGCCGAGTGGCTCAGTTGGTTAAGAGCTCACTCAAGAGTTTGAGCTCTGAGCAACAGCGGTTCGAGTCCCGGCCCAAGCTGAGCAGCTGCTGAGCTGCCAACAGGTGGCAGGATGGCTCAGTTAAAAAAAAAAAAAAAGATAAAAAACTGAATGAACAAGCAAAGTAAACAGAAATAGTCTCAGAGATATAGAGGAACAACTGATGGTTGCTAGTTGGGAGGGGGGTGGGGATGAGGGAGAAGGGGAAGGGATTAAGAAAGCATAAATAGGTAACTACAATATTGCCACAGGGATATGAAAGACAGTTTGGGGAATATATTAATAATGTTGTAAATATTTTGTAGGGTGTCAGATGGTCACTCGTCTTGTTAAGGAGACTGCTTCATGGTGGGGTAGAGGCTTGATCACTGCACTGTACACCTGAAGCTGATGTTGTATAATATTGTATGTCAACTATAAGTGTATATATATATATGTACATACATACATACATACATATATGGTCATGGGATGTGGAGTATAGTGTGGGAGTGGAGTCAAGGGAATTATAATAGATATGTATGCTATGGGGGGAGTGTGGGTGGATTGGGGGAGGGGGGTTATCACTTTGAGGGGTAAAAAGTATAATTATTGCACTGTGTTGTACACCTGAAACTAATTAAAATAAATTAATTAATTTTTAGAAATTAAAAATAGAACTACCATATGATAAAAAAAAAGTAATAACTAAAAAAGACAGACTACTTGCTAACATATGGAACCTACACTTGTAAAAGGCTTATTAAAAGTGAAATGAAGTCTAATTATCTTCAATCTAAGAGCATTTTTAGCAACATAATATGCCATATAGAGGTATGGCTTTGAAATCTGAGAATAAAGCATCCTTTGCAAATAAATTAATGTGTCTAACTTAAGATGATCCAGTTAAAAATAACACAAATAACAAATGTAATTAATATATTACTAAATGTAATGTGGTAGGTACCCTGACTGGGATCCTGGAACAGAAAACGGACACCAGGGAGCCGGCCGAGTGGCTCAGTTGGTTAAGAGTGCGAGCTCTGAGCAACAGGGTCGCCGGCTAGATTCCCACATGGGCCAGTGAGCTGCGCCCAAGATGAGCTGCTGCTGAGCTGCCAATGGGCAGCAGGATGGCTCAGCTGGTGGGAGCATGTGCTCCTAACAACAAGGTTGCCAGTTTGACTTCCCGCATGGGATGGGGGGCTATGCCCCCGCAACTAAGATTGTACATTTGAACACGGCACCTTAAGCAGAGCTGCCGCGGGCTGCTGATGGGCAGCCAATGGCTCAGTGGTTAGAGCGTGTGCTCTCAACAACAAAGTTGTTGGTTTGACTCCCACATGGGATGGTGGGCTGTGCCCCCAGCAACTAAGATTGGACACGGCACCTTGAGCTGAGGGGCCGCAAGCTGCTGAGGGGCCGCAAGCTGCCGACGGGCAGCCAGATGGTGAATGGATTTGGAGCTGAGCTAGCTGTGCCCTCCACAACTAAGATTGAAGGATAACAACTTGGCTGTTCCCCTTTTCCAATTCCCCAATAAAATCTTTAAAAAAAAGAAAAAGAAAAAGAAAAAGGACACCGGGTAAAAAGGAAATCTGAATAAAGTATGAACTGTAGTTAATAACAGTATATCAATATTGCTTCACTAATTGTAATAAATATGCCACAGTAATGTAAGGTGTTAATAATAGGAGCAACTTGAGGCTGGCTATATGGGAGCTCCCTGTACTATCGTCTCAATTTTTCTATAAACCTTAAACCGTTCTAAAAAATAAAGTCTATTTAAATGTTTTAAATTACACAAATAATATACTTCTAAATCCAAGTATCCAATTTAGCAAATATTGTTCAGTAAGAAAAAGTATACAAACTTGAGAAAACATTTGGACATTATCACAACTGAACATTAATTTATCACAATATCCAACAACCGCCATCTAGAAAAAAGATTACCATCTATCATATGGTGTAACATCTGGTTAATATTGTAATGGTTAAACTATCACACTAAATATACTTTTTCTTTCAGTTTACTAGGATAAGAAATGAAATATAGAGGGCTGGCCGAGTGGCTCAGTTGGTAAGAGCGAGAGCTCTGAACAACAGGGCTTCCGGTTCGATTCCTACATGCACCACTAAGCTGCGCCCTCTATAGCTAAGATTGTGAACAGCTTGACCTGGAGCTGGGCTGCCGTGAGTGGCCGTCCAATGGTCGGCGACCGACTGCCTCAGCCGGGAAGAGCGCAATGATCACAATACCAACATGGGCCAGTGAAGCAACGGCTTCCACAACTAGACTGAGTACAAAAGGACAGCAACTTGTCTGTTCCCCTTCCCCGATTCCCCAACGCTGCTCCCCTCCCCCAATTCCCCAATAAAATCTTTAAAAAAAAAAGAAATGAAATATAGAAACTTTATAACACAAAATGCCCATGGCTACATTACATTTTGTACTAATTCCTGATCAACTGAAGCAAGGCAAATCTGTTTCCTAGCCTGAATTGTTTAAGAAAAGCTAGTTTTTATATTAATTTCCACTTAAGCTTTTAAAAAAAGCTATTACAAATAGTAATTGTTGAACTCGAAGACAAGAGTTTTAATTGACTGGTGGAAGTAAAATATATGGGTGCATAGGAAATATAAATAATAATAACTACCACACATTACAGGCTTGTCATGTACTAGGCATCAAATAGGTGCTTTACATGGATATTCTCATTTAATCTCTATAACACTCCTGAAAAGTAGGTATTCTTATGCACATTTCACTGGCAAGAAAACTGAAGAAATAACTTGCCCAAGGTCAAATTAATAACTGGCAAAGCTGAACTAGAATCCAGGTGTATCTGGCTCACCCAGCTCTCATTTATGGTGAGGGTCACTTCTAATCATCCCACTCATTCGACAGCTATTAACATGTAAGTCAGTTATCTGGACAACTACACTTTCTTTGAAAGTTTCAAACTGTCTGACAAAGTCAGGTTTAGTTAGATTTCAGGACTAAATAAACAACCTAAATTTCCTCAAATCTTATGAAAGAAAGGAGACAAGGATATGTTAAAGTTTAGAAAAAGTTATTAGGGATTAATCCCATAAATCCTTCTTTTTACATCTCCTAGCTATCTCCCAACAGTTCTCCACTTCTCCCAAATCAGATGTTGCTGCCGCACTATATCCTAAAGTCTTCAACATTTGCAAATGATATTACATTGGCCTAAGAGGACCATATCCTCCCTATTTTCAAGTGAACTCAGGTTTATCTTTTAAGGCCTGGCCTCCAAATCTCTTCCTTCTGTGAAGCTCTGGGGAACTGCTCCTGCCCACAGACAGCATCCCTTCCTCCCCTATGACACTAAACAACACTGAACCATGGGAGGGAAAGTTACTCCATTTTCAAACCTCTTTCAGTCCTGTTTACATCATAGAGAAAATCTATGCAAGGTGCCAATTTGTCGTCAACATTTTCCTAACACCTGCTAATCTCTCCTTTAATTAAAGGAGAGCAGGCATCAAACTCACCACCTTCCTTAAACAAATGTTTAATAAACACATATGATCTGCCAACAGTAGCTAGCTAGGTTTCATAACACTGTTTTGTTTTTATTATATTTTAGTTGCTTTCTATTTAAGGTAAGAGATGTTAGCCTTTCATTATGACAGTAACATAAAGCTTCTTTAAAAATATTTTAAAGTGTGTCCATAAAAAAAGACATTAAAAGGGCAGGCCGAGTGGCTCAGTTGGTTAAGAGCTCGCTAAGCTCTGAGCAACAGCGGTTCGATGGCCGACCCAAGCTGAGCTGTCGCTGAGCTGCCAGTTCATAGCAAAGATGCTAAGCATGAAAAATTAGAAAAAAAAATCATGAAGAGAAGCGTTATTTTAAAGTAAAGGAAAAAGATATTAAATAAATAATAGTACAAGTAGTATGCAGATTGGGGAAAAATCATGATGTAACTCAAGGATTAAGCATAGGAAACATTTTTATATACTGATGATTACACCTTGACAGAACTGGCATTATATAGGCACTTTCCCTCATAGTACTTATGTAATATTCATATTAATGTGATAGGACAAAAAAGGACACGACTGCCATTTTTAAATGACCTATTACAATGTTAGCTCCTGTATTTTATCAACCAACTAATTTTGAGGATTTATATTACCCACCACTTTCGGGGATCCAACCAATCCACACAAGAGATAGCTGTCCCTTGCAAATATTTTTTTTTATGAATATAAATAATCATGTTGAATTACAAGGATTTGTCTGCATGTGTTTCCCCCTTCCAAGACTTAGATCTCCTTCAGCATAGAAACAGTTTCTCACTCATTTTATAATGTTTTGTTAATCCACATGATCTAAAAATTGTCAGGTATTAAAAATGAGCTCATATCTTTCCAAAAAACATGGACAGACAAGCACAGTCAGCTTTATTTAACACATTTCCTTCAACAAATGTTTAATAAACACATATGATGTGTTAGGCACCGATGAACAAGACAAGTAGGGTCTGCTCTTGAGGGGCCCACATTCTTAGAGATACATAACATTCTAATGACAATTGCAAGTGGTTTCACAGACCAGATTTCTATGTACCCTCTATTTAGAGTCTTTTGTCACTCCTTTCATTGGCCAGTTAAATCCCACTTAGGCACTCAGGCCCAACTCAAACCCAGGAGCCTTTACTGGCCAGTCTCCTGACTCAGGTTCTTTCTCATCGGGGCTCGGCTCTAACACAGCATTTTGCACTGTTTGCAATAAAATGTTGTTTTCTCAACAAAACTTCAAGTTCCCTAAAATAGAGACTTAGTCCTCTTGGTATCCCCATTCCCTAGCAGAGGGACTGGTATTCAGCAGGTGTTGAATAAATGTTTGAATTTATAAATAATTAATAAATAAATGACTGGATGATTAAGGGCAATGCTCCAGTTAGGAATCAGTCAAGCTGCTGCTAACTCAGTTCCAAAATGACTGAAGAACAAGAACTAAATTTAGGTTGAAAACATCTACTAACCTTCTAATAAATATATCTGAAATAATGATTAGTAGGCCAAAAAGATATTTCCTCACAATTAAGAAATGTGTATCAATGAGGATAAAAATGGAAACAAGTGATACTTTAGTATCTTCAGTTGGTATATTTGAAACAAGAGTAAAACTCTGTAGAAGAAAAAATAACTTAGTACCAAATATTCCTGGCACAAATACATACTACTATACTATGTGATTTCACTTATATGTGGAATCTAAAGAACAGAATAAAGCAGGGGTAGCAAACTGCGGCTCGTGAGCCACATGCGGCTCTTTGGTATGTTCCATGTTGAACGTTTGCCGACCCCTGGAAGAGCCAATCCTGCCCCTCACAACAATTTAAAAATTATTTGAGAGCCATAAATAATTTCACATAATCACCATTATGTGAGTAATATCCTTTAAAATTTTTATAAATGAAGCTATGATAGTTTTATTTTCATTTTCAATTTTATTTCAGAGCCACATGCTCGTGAGCCGCAGTTTGCTGACCCCTGGCGGCTCTTCCGTCTCAAAAGTTTGCTGACCCCAGGGCCTGCCTAGTGGCTCGTTGGTTAAGAGCTGGCTTGAGACGCCAGCTCGAGCAGCAGGGCAAACAGTTCGGATCCCACATGGGCCAGTGACACTGCGCCCTCTACAGCTAAGATGGTCAACAACAGCTCGACCTAGAGCTGGGCTGCCGTGAGTCGCCGGCAACAGAATAGGCTGCAATGGGTCTGCTGTGGGCTGCCGTGAGCTACCATAAGTGGCCGGCAGCCGACATGTGCTTCTGTGAGCCACTGTCCAATGGCAGGAGACAGATCTACCTCACCCGGGAAGAGCGCAATGATAATACCAACTTGGGCCAGTGAAGCAACGTCCTCCACAACTAGAATAAAGAACAAAAGGACAGCAACTTGTCTGTTCCCTTTCCTTGATTCCCCAACACTGTTCCCATCCCCCAATTCCCCAATAAAATCTTTAGAAGAAAAAAAATTTGCCGACCCCTGGAATAAAGGAACAAACAAAACAGAAACAGACTAATAGATACAGACAACAAACTTGATGGTTGCCAGATGAGAGAGGGATTGGGAGGCTGGGTGAAAAAGGTGAAGGAATTAAAAAGTACAAATTGGTAGTTACAAAATAGTCGCGGGGGTGAAATACAGTATAGGGAATACAATCAATAATATTGTAAAAACTATGTATATATAGTGCCAAGTGGGTGCTAAAGATATAGGGGGGATCACTTCATAAATTATATAAATGTCTAACCACACCACTATGCTGTACACCTGAAACTAATACAAAATAATATTGAATGTCAACTATAATTCGGAAAAAAAAAGTCAAGGCGACGTCAAGTACAGCAAGGGAATGTAGTCAATAATACTGTAATAACTATGTACCGTGTCAGATGGGTCACAGACTTATTGAGATGACCACTTTGTAAGGTATATAAATAAATGTCTAGTCACTGTGTTGTTTTGTACACCTGAAACATATAATATTGTCTGTCAACAGTAACTGAAAGTAAATTTTTTTTAATTAAAAAAAATAATAAAAAGGCCTTTCTGGGGGTGGACGCGGCTGAGTAAGCACCTTTAAAGTCTCCCCTCCCACGGTCGTCACATCTAAGTCAGTCTCCCAAAGAGCAGAACAGCTGCGGACATGCTTCATCGGAGCTTTGAAACGACCGAGAGGCTGAGGAGCCCTTCTGAGCAATGGGGAATCTCACAGGCTGTGTGGTGATGAGAGATCCAAACCCTAAGCGCTCCAGTGGCTTTGGGTTTGTCACCTATGCACTGTGGAGGGGGTGGGGGCAGCCACAAATGCAAGGCTGCACAGGGGGATGAAGAGTTGGGAACCAGAGGGTTGTCTCCAGAGAAGATCCTCGAAGGCCTGCTGCCCACTTCCTTCACTGTGGGAAAGATTTCTGTCAGTGGTGTTACAGAAGACACTGAAGAACATCACCTGAGAGAGGATTCGGAACAACATGGGAAAACTGAAGTGATTAAAACCATGACTGACCGAGGCGGGGGCAAGAAAAGAGGCTCTGCTTTTGTAACCTTTGCTGACCATGACTGTAGACAAGACTGTCATTCACAAACACCACACTGTGAATGGCCACACTGTGCAGTAGCAGGGAAAGCCCGATCTAAGCAAGAGATCGCTAGTGCTTCATCCAGAAAAAGGGATCGAAGTGGTTCTGGAAACTTCAGTGGTGGTCGAGGACGTAGTTTTAGTGGGCATGACAACTTTGGTCGTGGAGGGATCATCAGTGGTCAAGGTGGCTTTAGTGGGCTTGGTAATGACGGGAGCAATTTTGGAGGTGGTGCGAGCTACAATGATTTCAGCAAGTACAACAATCAATCTTCAAATTTTGGACCCATGAAAGGAAGAAACTCTGGAGGCAGGAGCTCTGGCCCCTATAGAGACCAATGCTTTGCCAAGCCACAAAACCAAGGTGGCTATGGCGGTTCCAGCTGCAGCAGCAGCTATGGCAGTGGCAGAAGGTTTTAATCACTGCCAGAAAGCAAAGCTTAGCAGGAGAGGAGAGCCAGAGAAGCGACAGGGAAGCTACAAGTTACAACAGATTTGTGAACTCAGCCGAGCACAGCGGTGGCAGGGCCTAGCTGCTACAAAGACGACATGTTTTAGACAATACTCATGTGTGTGGGCAAAAAACTCAAGGACTGTATTTGTGACTAATTGTGTAACAGGTTATTTTAGTTTCTGTTCTGTGGAAAATGTCAAGTATTCCAACAAAGGGTTTTAATGTAGATTTTTTTTTTTTTGCACCCATGCTGTTGATTGCTAAATGTAATAGTCTGATCATGATGTTGAATAAATGTGTCATTTTTTTAAATGTGCTGCGTAAAATTAGTCTACTCTGAAGCCATCTTGGTAAATTACCTCAACATTGTGAAGTTAGAATTCCTTCGGGGTATTGTCAGGCTCTATGTGAAATTTATTTACAACCTGTTTGGACACAGAAGCCATTGTCTTCAGAAACCTTGGTGTAGTTGAACTGACAGTTACTGTGTGTGACCTGGAGTTCACCCAAACAGAGTCATGGAGTTTATTTAGTTATTAATGATTGTTGGCACATCTTATGCAATATATCTAAATTGAATTATGGTACCATATAAAATTATGGTAGGAATAAAGCTTGTGCATCACCCATTATCATGTGTAATCAATAAACGATCTAGGGGTGACCAGTTAGCTCAGCTGGTTACAGCGTGGTGTTGATAACACCAAGGTTGCCAGTTCAATCCTCGCATGGGCCAATGTGAGCTGCACCCTCCTCAAAAGAGTCAACTACGCCATTGTAGCATGAAAGCAATGTGTAACCAATGACCATGTCTGTTCCCCAATAAAATTTTTTTTAAAAAATTAAAATTAAATAAACGATCTAATATCCTCTTAAAGAAACAAACAAAAAACCCAAAAAGGGCACAATAGTTTGAAGATGCAAGTAATATAAAGCCAGATAGTACTCGGAATTCAAATTAACATTACAACAGACTTCTTGTTATGACACCAAAATTCCAGACCCTACCAAAAGTTAATAAAATCCAAACAGATGTTGATTTTACCCCCAATACACTACTAATTTTCCAGAGCTATAAATAAGGCAGACTAACCACAAAAATAATGAATCCATGTATAACAAATAGCTGTGGATTAAACCAGATTTTAATATACAACTCAACTGAGAGATTATCAAAATATCTGGACAGTTAATAGGTATTATTTAGTAAATACTGATGAATTCTGATCATTTTAGTTCAAACACCTTGACTTTTAAAAATACTACTTGAAATCATTACTGATGGGGTTGGCAATACAAAATTAAATTTGAAAGACATCAACTTAAGTAATTAATTTTGGTAAACTATAGTGGAATACTACATAATTATTAAGGGGGAGACAGAGGTCCACGGAAAGATGTCCATCACGTATCATTAAGTGAAAAAAGCAAACCGCAAACGACATGCATGGTAAGATCCCAGAGGCAGCACAGAGGTTAAAACACAAACCCTGGAGCAAGACTGCTGGGCTCAAAGCTCAGCTGGGCTGCTTATTAGCTGTGCAGCCTTTGTACTTCTCCATGCCTCAGTTTCTTCGTTTGCAAACGGACATAAAACAGAACCTACTTTATAGGGTATGTTCAGAAAGTTGTGAGGGTTTAATGGGCTAATATATGTAGAGCACTTAACGAGCTCAAGTATTAATTATAATTTGGGGGGAAAAAAACTATAAAGCATTTAGTAAAAGTATGTGTACATGGGGAAGAAAAGCTTTCACTTTTTGCATTGTTTCTAGTTTTGTTTTTTAAAACAAGGAACATTTATTACTTTAGTAATTTTAAAAAAAGAAGAAAAACATAAAAATCTTGGCACTAAGATCTTCCCTGCTGAAAGATATGCTGGTACAATTACTTACTCAGGACAAGACAAATTCTATGAATAATATTTAAAATGTGCAAATTTTCAAGTGCAACCAAAAGGACACAGTACTTAATTTCTAGACAGTTCAACAATAACAAGCTACACATCAAAAAGCAGAACTGCAATGGCATTAAAATTATACCCCTTTATTTCCCAGAGGCAATAAATGATACAAATATACCCGCCCAATCCAGAAATGAGTGTCAGGAACTTTCACAATTAGATAAACCTCCATTAATTTTATTAGTCTGAAATTAAGTACCATCAAATCTAATTTCCTCCTACTCAAAAATCCCTAATGACAACTAAGTAAGACTGGAAATCAAGATAAACCAAACAACTAAAGAAAAACCTAAAACTTGTAGAACCCTCTGCAAACTTTTGAGAGGAAGAGTCCATCACCACATGCTTTGAGGAAGCTTTGGTCCTCGGATAAACTTAGCTTCTTCCATAAATGCAGCGGGTGTACAAAACAGCTAAATGGGGGAGCAGAAAGAGAACTTTATGCTTCAGCTGCATTTTTGCTGAGCTGTAATACTGGTAAAGCCTGTTTCAAAACCCAAGAGTCCACACTCAAAATTAAGAGTAAGCAAGTAAACAGCAAGCTGTCGTGTCCATTTCATCACATTTAGGATAATGGTATTTCATAAAATTATCTTTTATTATCAAATTTCAAACAAGGTTACTATCATTGACTGTGTTAACCTAAAAGGAACTTTAGGGAGTACCCACACAAAAATTATCTAGTTAGTTAAAATCGTTTTTCAAAATGAAATCAACCATTAAGATGCCTCCAAAGAAGCATAGAATTCATAATTTTAAATAGTTTACATAATCCCTAGGGAAAAAAACACCTTAATAACTGATAGCTATTATCATTACTATTATTATGATGTTTTGAAATGATGGAACAGAAAGGCTGTTCTCAGAGAGGCTTAATAAGTCACTTTCCATCAGAATCCAAGTTGGCCCATCATAACCTTGAATAGTTGGATATTAAGAGGCACTTTGTTTTGGGCCGGCCGAGTGGCGCGATGGTTAAGAACTGGCTTGGGATGCCAGAGGGCCCCGGTTCAGATCCCACATATGAGGGCCAGTGACACTGGATTGAAGAACAAAACGACAGCAACTTGTCTGTTCCCCTTCCCCAATTCCCCAGCACTGTTCCCATCCCCCCAGTTCCCCAATAAAAATAAAATTAAAAAAAAAGAGGCACTTTGTTTTAAAGGAATCAAAGATTACTTGGGAAGTGGTGAAAATGAGATAATTTTGCAAAAAGAATTCATCTATTCTTTCCTAAGCTTTTCCGGTACAGAAATCAGTATTTGTAAACATTTTGCAATTCTGCCTTAAGTGTTATGACTTTTAGACCTAATATATTTTTGTCAAGTAGTCAAGGATTTATAAATAATGAAAGTAAAATCAAAAGATGGGTCAGAGTTCTGTATTAGAAAGTGAAAGGAGACAGTTTAAAGTAGGTTAAAAATAGATTAATTTAGCCTAAGTCCTAAAAACTTTAAGAATACATGTATTTGCATAAAATTATGATTGCTTGGGAAGATAATATGACTCTGATCCTGAAGAAAGGGAAATGGGCAAATATCCCTTGACCAACTTTTTTGTCTTTTAAAATTGCTAATAGAAAAACCATGGTTTAATCCTTTCAAAGATTCACAGAAAATAAACTGCAAACAAATTAGTAAGAAAAAAAGGAAGAAGAACTGAACATGTTTGACAAGCTTTCCACTAGTATGCAGAGTGGGTGTACTGGCATCACAGGGGAGCAAGACCAAGCAAGCACCTTTGGACAGACATCTTAGGTTAATGAGCAGACATCTTACCTGTTTTACAGTTACAACAGTATGCTTAAAGCCTTACATTTAAAAAATGGCTTACAAATAAGGTGTAAACATTGAAGTTTCATTTCCAAACTTAACAAAAACAAAACAAAACAAACAAACAAAAAAGACATAAAGACCCCAGAAAGTCTATAAGGGTTTTTTAAAAACATTTGCTCAACCACTCATTCATATGTATTAAATAAGAGAATGTGCAGTATCAACAGTCACCACTTCTTTGGACTATGGCATTGCAGAGTTCAAAACTGGGTTTCAGCTTAGAAACAGTGAAGAACTGCCCTTCTGAAAACATTTTTACAAAATCATAATACAAACTAAAACATTCTGAAAAATCAGAAAATACAGGTATGCATAAAGAAGGAAATTTTAATTATCTGTAATTTTAAAAACCAGAAATCAAACAGAAGCCTAAAGCTTCTTCTACAATACATGATACAGGGGCCAGCCAAGTGGCTCAGTTGGTTAAGAGGTTGTTCAAGGGTTCGAGCTCTAAAAAACAGGATTGCCAGTTCGATTACCACATGGGCCAGTGAGCTGTGTCTGAGCTGAGCTGCCGCTGGGCTGCCAACAGGTGGCAGGATGGCTTAGCTGGTGAGAGCACGTGCTCCTAATGACAAGGTTGCTGGTACAACTCCCACATGGGATGGTGGGCTACTTCCAACCCACAACTAAGATTGAACACGGCACCTTGAGCTGAGCGGCGCAAATGGACTTGGAGCTGAGCTAGCTGCGCCCTCCACAACTAAGATTAAAGGACAACAACTTAGCTGTTCCCTTCCCCCAATTCCCCAATAAAA
>NW_017731353.1:104397-107611 GCF_001890085.2 Hipposideros armiger | reverse complement strand
AAAAATAAAAATAAATAAAATAAAATACATGACACAGAAATTATTGGTCCTAGTTCCTTTACAAATGAAAATATCTTTTTTTTTTTTTTTTTTTTAAGCTGAGCCATCCTGCCACCTGTTGGCAGCTCAACAAAGCTCAGCTCGGGACACAAAACGAACTGGCGACCCTGTTGCTCAGATTAAAACATCTTGGTTAGGATTACTTAAAGAGCTAAAGCCACAAATAATTCTATGCAAACACAAGTTTAGAAAGTTCAAGTGTGAAAAATTAGACTGAAATCCTTCTTGCCTAAGAAAAAATTAATTCAGAGAAGAAAATATGTATGGTGAAAAAACAAAAAGTTGAAAGGGAAAAAATTTAACCATTTGAGATAATTTTTCTTAAGCACTAGTCTTTGCAAAGCAAATAAGAAGGATCCCACCTATATTGTGCTTTTACAAAAATAAAAAAAATACTTTACCTTGGAGAATCCTAGTGTAACGTGTAACCAACTCTCTCCAATACACTGACTCCTAAAAAAAAAAAAAAAAACTAAGTGAAAAATCTTACCATTGGGATATATCCACTTTCCCTCTTCAATTTTTTACAAATATTATGGATAATTTTTCCAAATAAACTAATTTAAATTCAGGCACATCACATTTAAAGAGTGGCAAATGTTGTATTATGAGCTGAACCTACAAAAAAAAGTTAACACATACTGTTGCCATTTCCAGAATGCCATTAGCAGGTAGCATCACCTTGTAAGGTGGTAAGCGCTCTGCACCATCACTGGAAAGCAGCTCACAACTCACAGTGGAGCAACTGGGTGAAGTGGGAAGTGACAGCAGTGTGATAGTGGCCAAGAAGGCACCAGAAGAGTAGGACTTGTTTTAAAGCCAGGGACGTATCAAGATGGAAAAGCGTGAAAATAGATGGAAAGCTGGAGCACCAAAAGATAACTAGCAATTACTGGGTAAAAGCCATGCCGCTGATGCTTTTCATACATTAGTAGTAGTAGTAGTAATAGTAGTAGTAGTAGTATCATTATTATTTAGTCATATGTGATAGGTATTTATCACCTCCATTTTACAAATGAGAAAACAAATTTAGAAAAGTCAAGTAACTTACTGCCTAATCATTCAGCTATTACTGACAGAGAAGGAATTCAAAATAGATGTTTGCTCTCTGGTTCTTCTCCAGTATATTGAGCTCAGATTCCCTGAGAGCAATTTCACTGTAGAGAGAGGGAGGGAGAAAGGAAGAGAGAGGGAAAAAAGCAACACTTGGACTCCCATTTAATTTACAAGCCTGTACTTGTCTGTTCAAGTTGCTCCCTTCATCTGGAGCCCTTCTCTAATACCCCTGCAGCTAATCACATCTGTGATTTAAGGTCCAGTTCCAATGTCATTTCCTCCACCAGCCATTCCCAATCGCCCACTCTCCCATTTAGCAGAAGTATCCCCAAGCTAAATTTTCTTGACCCTTTGCACTGGCACGTCTATTAACTCATGACTTCCAGCAAGTTTTAAAAAATTATCACTCCACAGGTTACTTATTAATTACAAAAGAAAAAAGGTGCCTTTACAATATAAATCTAGTAGACATTACTTTATTCAAATGATCAAATTTACATCAATGATGAAACTGACATCTCGTGCCTCTGATGTGATCCACACTGAGCGAAACCTAAAATAGGATACAGAGCATTCCATCCAAAAATGTTTAACTTGAATCTGATCTTGAAGAAACATTCAGACAAATCCAAATTAAGGAGCATCCTACAAAAATTGGTCTGAATGTTTACTGTTATGGGAGACCCAAAAAAGACTGAAAAACAATTCTAGGCTCAAGCAGGCAACTAAATACAAGGTTTTTAATCAAATCTTGGATCAAAAATAAAACCTGAAAAGCTAAGAACAGTATTTGGACAACTGGAGAAATTGGATATATATTATACATTAAATAATATTACATCCACATTAAATTTCTTGAGGGTGACAACTGAATTGTAGGTATGTAGAAGAAAGTCTTTGTTCTTGGGAAATACGTCCTAAAGTATTTGGAGGAAGGGTGTCCTGATGGTATCTATACCTAACTTGCATGTGATTTGGCAAAATATGTATCTATTTGCTCTTCGCAAAGCAAACATGGCAAATGTTAACAGTTATCTAAACTAGGTGAAGAGGGTTGAGTGTTTATGGTACTACTCCTCGAATTCTTCTGTAGGCTTACGATTTTTCAAAGAGTTGGGAAAAAATATTTAAAAGTTATGGATTAAAAAGAAATCAACAGAAAATAGGGAAAGGTACAAAGAATGATTTAGTACTCGTATTCTGTCTCCCAAAATTAACTGTTAACGCTGTTATAGTTGCTTCTAGTCTTTAAATAAAAATTACAGGTATCATCATCCCCTTTGTCACTACCTCTCATTATTCTTACTGCCTTCCAGAAGTTGTGAAATTATGGGGTAGGTATGCCCATTTTCAACTTTATTAAGTCTGCACATATTGTCTCTCAAGACAGCTATACCAATTTAAACTCCACCAGCAGTTTCTAAATTACCATTTTCAACCACATCTTCACTAATATTTGATACTGTCTGACATTAAAAATTTTTAACAATTTGTTGTGAAAAATTCAGAGTCACTTATACCAACCTAGGCTCACATAGCAAAAACACCTTTGCAAAATAAGAACTTTACCCAAACACCCTTCCTTTACACTACAGAAAGTTGATGATCAAACCTACCTGGCAGCATGTACTAAGAATGATCAGTCCTATATGAAACCAAATGCCCACAAAAGCACCACATAGTGTTTGGGAAATAATTTCCTTTTAAAAAATTGCAAGATGAAAAAGTTCAAATTCAACCAAGCATACACAATACTATTTGCAAATTATTTTAAAATGGATGTTTTATTCCCAGAAATAAAAAAAATCTAGCTTTTACAAATTAACTCATTCATTGACGTACTCAGCAAATATTTACTGAGTGCCTATTATGTGCCAGCCACTATTCCAGCACACTGGTGAAGACAAAGTCCCTATTCTCACAGAGCTGACATTCTAATTGGGAGACAAAGATTAAAATACTAAATCATTATGCAAATAATATACTAGATAGACAGATGCTATAAATAAAGGGACAGAGGGCTGGCCGAGTGGCTCGTTGGTTAAGATTTGGCTTGGAGGGCCGGCTGAGTGGCTCAGTTGGTTAAGAGCTCGCTCAA
>NW_017731353.1:95783-103947 GCF_001890085.2 Hipposideros armiger | reverse complement strand
AACTAGACTAAAGAACAAAGGACAGCAACTTGTCTGTTCCCCTTCCCCCAATTCCCCAACGCTGTTCCCTCCCTCAATCCCCCAAAAAACTTTAAAAAATATTAAAAAATAAAATAAAGGGACAAAGGACAAAGAATGACAAAGGGGGCAATGTAAAGACACAGATGTGCCAGGCAAAAAACTATTTCAGCACCAACATTTGTTTTGTACAATACTCTTCTTAACCTTTCCATACCACTCCCTTTGTTTTTTCCAGAAAAAGTTTGCGGCCATGGTTTTCCATTATTGCTATTATTTTAGAGAGAAAGAAATCTCAGAGAAGTTGTACAGATGCTTTACAAACAGGTGTAAATTTCAAGTCACACATATTCTGAAAAAAATGTTAAGAGGATTTATCAGTGACCAGTCTGATGCCACAATGAAGTTGAACTGCAAAAATTTTAAATGGAATTTTAAGAAAATGACTTACCAACCTTCCAACTCTATAATCTGCACGTTTACTTTCTATCATATATGAAAAGAAGATAATAGTAATAGGAAAATACATTTGAAGAGAGATCCTGTGATTTTTCACTTAGGGACAGAAAATTCTGTAAAAGCCACACTATCTACATGATTTAAATAAAACCAGCACACACTAAAATTTCCTATCACAGGCTTACTCAAGAGTTTAGAGGGCTTCAATCACTTGGAACTAGGAGGTGCCTTAATATGTTAAATTTAGAACCAAAGTACTCACTTCCCTTTTTTCTTCAGATTATTTTGCTTATTCCCCAGTACCCTGAATTAAATATGTGTGGTCTATTCTGTCATTCAAAACTATTACTCTGATCTCAGACAAATCTGTCTTTTACTTCCCTGATTACAAAATTCCCTCTTTCATATATACTTATCCAATCTGCTTGTCTTCTTCTCATATAATGATTCAAATATTCTTCCAGGCAGATTTAAACAAACCAAAAAACGTATCTCTACTTGAGGAGTTTTTTAATCTTTTTGTGCCATAGATCTTTCTGGTAGTCTGGTGAAGCCTATAGACCCCTTCTCAGATTGCTTTTAAATGCATAATTAAATACATGAGATTAAAAAGGAAACCAACTATACTGAACTATTAGCAAAACAATTTTAAAAACACTGCTACAGTATTATACGTGCAGCTTTAACATCGCATTAAATAACAAGTTCTAACAGTGGGTCTAACGATACCATAAATTTGTAAAATTATAAGCATAAATGATAGTTTGAGATATATGCAACAACTTGTAAACACGATACAACTATATCTGTAATTCTTATTGGTGACAAAGTCACAGGCATTGCTAACTCTACTGTGGTTTGTTGCCTGTATTCATAATTGAAGGAAATAATAAATTACAGTTATCAGATAATAAAAATAAAGATGTGATTTTATCCCCATTCTAGTTCAAGGGCCCCCCCTCCTCACCCCCTGTCCCCAGTGCTATCCACCAACTGGCGAATCCCAGGTTAAAAACCCTTTTTAGTTGAAAGCCTTGCTCAAACAGATTTTTCTCACAAATTTTAAAATAAAAACACTGAATCCTCCTTTGACCTAGTTCTTGTCTGAATGCTTCCCTGTTTTTACGCAGACTTATACACAGAACGCTGTTTATTTCTACGATTTGCCTAGCCAGCACCCATTTAAATTTTGCCCGTCAATAAAAGGTGAGATTGAAGGAGATAAAAGCAACCAACAGTACCTCACCTCCAGACCTCCAACAGCAAGTGGAAAGACACCAAGTACAGTGTGTGTGTGTGTGTGTGTGTGTGTGTGTGTGTGGTAGGTGGGGTGCCCCCGAGACCCGTGAGTCTAGCTTGTCAGGAGTCCCCAAAGCACTCCATCTTCACCAGCAGCACTCAGGACCCCCTCCTTGCCTCCTGTGCTCCGTTTTCCTACCTGCCTCGCCTCTGGCTCACACCCGAAGCCGCCGGCGGCCCATCCCATCCCCCACGCGTCCCTCCCTCTCGTCCGCTTCAGGCCGCCCAGGCCCCTGCGCGCCACCACACCTCTCCCCTCCGCCAAACTGTGACTCCGCCCACCCCCACTTTCCCCGACACTGGAGAGCCAGGGGTCAGCTGGAGCCGCCGGCCCGGCCGTCAGGCGCAGGCTGCGGCCCTAGGCCGGAGCAGCCCGGTCGGCAGACGTGGAGCCCTGCAATCGGCGCGGGTTAACGGGGGGCGCGCGCTCACCAAGAGGATCATGCGGTGGAGGGAACCGAGGTCTCCGCCCGACCGCCACTCGGCCTCGGAGCCGTCGCCGTCGCCGTCGCCCTCGCCGCGAACTGCCACCGCCGTTGCTGCCGTCGCCGCCACTCGTTAGTTTGGCTTCCCTGCGTCCTGCGGTGGCGCTGCCGCCACGCCATCGCGCATGCGCAACGCCGCGGGGCCCCTGGGACTGGTAGTTCAGGTCGGCGGCCCAGCGGGGCCCCTTCCGCCTTAGCGGGCCAAGTCGGCTACCAGCTTAAGCGGATTTAGTCGCCCGCGGTACCGCCAAGCGCCTTCCGGGAAGTTGCTCTTCACCAAACACTGGCCCCTTTTTCACTTGCCAAGGACACATCATTCGAAATACACACACACACACACACACACACACACACACACACACACACATCTCTCCCTTTTTGTCCAATTGCCTTTAGAGGTATCTGGACTTTCCCTTTTAAACCTGATTTCCCGCCCTCATTTTATCAAATTATATTTATTGTAAACATGACCAAACAGTTTTTAAGTTTATTGACAACTTATCTAAATTTTTTATTTTTTTTTTACAAAAACAATTCAGATATTCAAATTCTAGTTAACTGAGCTGAACAGTCATAGAAACCTTAAGAATTGGAAGACACTTTAAAGGTCATTAGTCCAACTCCTGCCCGGGCAGGAATTCCCTCTTGTACATTTCAGCCAGATGGTCATCCAACTTGTATTTCCAACAGTTCAAATTTCAGGGAGTTCACTACCTTAAGTAAGGCTGCCTACTCCATTGTTGGACAGCTCTAAATGTTAGAACATTCTGCCACCTGCTGAACTGAAATCTGCTGCCCTTTTACTTTCTTCCACTGCTAGTAGTTATGCTGCCTGGAGCAATATATGGAAATGTTTTCCACGTGACAGCCTTTCAAAAAATTGAAAACAATGATTTTATCATCCAACACTCTAGGCAAAAAAGAAAAAAATAATCACTTTTCCAACTGTTTCAAATGTGAATCAGCTGTGACTTCTTTCCAGTTAGTCATCCTCCTTGATGTATTATCTTTAAAAACTGTCAAAATTTGTTTCACATTTATTGCCTCATTTTATTACCACAACAGCATTCTATGATAAGCTGGTCATAGTATATGTATATATATTTTTTTGTTACTATATTGCCATTAAACTGATTCAAAGGTTATCAGCTGTTGTAAAGCACTGCCCAAAGCACCAGATGAATGAATGAAAAAGGTAACAGGATATGGTTTACACTCTAGGGTAAAAGGATAGCTTGCACAGATTAAGGATGATAATAAACTAAGGTACAAAATGCTACAAGATTCCCAGAGAGAAAGGCTTCAACAAGTTGAGAGGCCATGACCTTAAGAAGGTGGTAACATTTGGGAGTTGCTAGATGGCTGGATTTCAAGAAGGGAAATGGCAGGTGAGGATTGCTAGCTTAAGCAAAATGAACACGTAAAGGAACACGGTCAGTTTGCTCTCACTTAACACTGATGTGCTGGCACACACAGGCCAGGGAGGAGAGGAAAGTACCCCAAAAGTTGCAAAAAGTTCTCCAGGGTCCTGAAGAAACCTAACTGTACATGGTTAAGGAAAAAAGAGCACTGGGATCATCAATTGAGTGTTCAGAGCTCTACTCTGTCACCTACAAATGAAGAGCTTTGACTAGATCAGCAGTTTTCAATCTTTTTTTCCACTCAGCACACCCAAGGAATACAACCCCACACAGAACAATGGATCACTACAACAGGAATTCTTGAGGAATATGAGTATTTATTATTCTTAACACCTTTTGCACATGGGAAAGTTAATTCAAAAAGTAAAAAGATGCTCAAAATCAATAAACAGTACTCCATGGGGGCACAGAGCCCTATTTTATTTACCGCTGTCTCCCTGGAAACTGGCATACTGTCTAAGACAAAATGTTAGGTAGAAGTTAGAAAATGTAGAAGGAGAGGGAGTGGGAGGGGTCCACAGTGCTTACAGAAAAAGCTCATAAATAACTTTGATTAACTGCCTCCAGCCACCGTATCTGTTTTTACTGTACAACCGATGAAAAGAGGTGGTCTGGAGCACGAGAAGGATCTGAGTTAACAGACCTCCACCCATCTTAGGAGGTCACACCCTCCCATGGAAGAGCATGTACCACCTTTTTTCACCAAATAAATTTGTAACTACCCCACCAGGCAAACTATTTAAGTCCTCAGGACCTGGGGACTGGGGCCTATGATCCTCCCTCCTACCTCAGCTAGGCCCGTTCTCTTCCCTGAGAACAGATCACTAATAAACCCTGCTTGCATGCTAATCAGCTTGCTGACCTTTGATTCTTCACTGTGTAGGCAAGAACCAAGCCACCTGCAACAGTAATACCTATTTTTTTTTTAATGAATGGGATGAATAAAATGAACCCTGGCCAAATAAAGCCCTTTTTCTTTCAGAATACCACTCAGCCTTTCCTGACATGCATTTATATAGTCACAAAACTCATACTGGATCTTGATTCGAGCTCAGTTCGGACTCTTAGCTCCACACTCTCCTTTAGCTCACTCTGCCACAGAATCAGAGTAGTGACAAACTCAGAAATTTTGTTGTTGTTTTTTTTTAAAGATTTTTTGGGGGAATGGGGGGAGGGAAACAGACAAGTTGCTGTCCTTTTGTTCTTCAGTCTAGTTGTAGAGGACGTCGCTTCACTGGCCCATGTTGTTATTACCATTGCGCTCTTCCCTGGTGAGGCAGATTGGTCACCTGCCACTGGACAGCCGCACAGGGTGGCTCACAGCAGCTCATGCTGCTGGCCGCTCACGCTCGCTGCTGGCCACTCATGGTAGCTTACAGCAGCCCACTGCAGCCTACGTTGTTGCCATTGCCAGCGACTCAAGGCAGCCCAGCTCCAGGTTGAGCTGTTGTTCACCATCTTAGCTGTAGAGGGCGCAGCGTCACTGGACCATGTGGGATCCAAACCCACGGCCCCGCTGCTCAGAGCTGGTGTTCCAAGCCAACTCCTAACCAACGGGCCACTCGGCCGGTCCCTCAGAAGTTTTTTTTGTTTTGTTTTTTAATGTTCTTTTTCCTTCTATTGGTGCACAGCCAGTCTTAGAGATAAGCCAAAAAAGCAGATGCTATGGCAAGTGACTTCAGGGGTCTTTGGCAAGTATTTCTTGACAAAAATATTTTATCTCCAAGTCTGTGAAAGGTCAGAAAATGCCACAATTAGTGATGGATACACTGAATCACAGATGTTAGAGCTGAGTGTCAGAGATACTCTAGTCCAACACCCTCAATCATTTGAATTTAGAGGCTGTTCCTCAAGAGATACTAATTAAAAAGTACATGCCCCTGACTTAGGAAAAAAATATGACAGTTAAGTGAGAGAAAACCATACCAGAAAGGAAAACAGGGCCATACCCAGAAAGAAGATTAGGAAAATGGACAGCAAGATGAAAGGGAAGAAACAAGGACCTCATCTATGATATAGATTTATTTGGCACATAGCTTAGGAAATAAATTACTTTGAAGTAGTAGTACACACTGGCTGTGGGCTGCAGCCAGTGGAAAGATTAATCTGTGTCTCATCTGAAAGAGCGGATTAAACTATAAACTTGGTGATAAGTAACTACTGCAATAATGTGAGTAGAAAAAAATTCAGCAGAGAATTCATAATTTTACTATGAATGAATTCTGAGACTATTTTCAACTGTAAAACTGAGATGTCACCAGCCCTATCTATCCCTTCTAGTTGTTACGAGGATAAAAATCAGAGGATAGAGGGCAAAGCTTTGTTTAGCATAAAGCAAAACACCAATGTAAGATGTTCTTCTATGATGAGTTCAAACTCAAACGGCAAGCAAACATTTAAAACACTCAATGCTAAAGGCTAGCTTAGACATTTTTCATTCACTGCATTTCTTCTCTAAAATTTATGTTCAGACAGGTAGTACAGGAATTCATTCTTGTTCTTAAAAAAAAATGTATACAATACAAATAACTCAAAGTTCCTCTTGATTCCCATCCAGTTCCACCCAGAGGGAGCCACTTTTGTCAACTTGATAAGTATCTGTCCAGACTTAGAGTGTGTGTGTGTGCATAACACTAATAGGATCATATTGTATATACAGTTTTGTGTTCTGTAACTTGTTTTCATTTAATAATAAATCCTGGGGCATCTTTCCATATCAATACATAAAAATCTACCTCACTGCGCGGGCCAAGTGGCGCGTTGGTTAGGAGTTGGCTTGGGACACCAGCTCTGAGCAGCACCGCACCAGTTTGGAACCCACATTAGGGCAAGTGATGCTGTGCCCTCTACAGCTAAGATGGTGAACAACAGCTCGACCTGGAGCTGGGTTGCCATGAGTCGCTGGTGATGGCGTAGGCTGCAGTGAAGCTGTAGTTGGCTCCTGTAAGCTACCGTGAGTGGCCGGCAGCCGGCGTGAGCTGCCATGAGCCGCCCTGTGCGGCAGCCCAGTGGCCGGCGACCAATCTGCCTCACCTGGGAAGAGTGCAATGATAATAACAACATGGGCCAGGGAAGCGACGTCCTCCACAACTAGACTGGAGAACAAAAGGACAGCAACTTTTCTGTTCCCCTCCCCCAATTCCCCAATGAAATCTTTTTTTTTAAAAATCTACCTCATTGTTTTGAAACTTTGCACAATATTTCCATAGTATAATCTACTATTGTTTATTTAGCATCCTTTATTGATGGACATTTTGAATAACAACAACAAAAAAAACCCATGTGAATTAACTATGCTGCTGTTTTAATGGGAAAATGTTTCTAAAGCTCTGGGAATCTGTAAACAAAAAAAATCCAGAAAGACATGCATAAAAGCTGTCTTATGCACAGAAGCAGAAAGTATTCCCTCACAAAATCTTTCGTACACTTAAAATAATCCAATTGAAAAGTAAAGGACTAGACTCCAGTTATAAGTTATAGTCTTACTCCATGTTCTGGGCCCTTAGTTGTCCTGTACTGGCCTCAACTGCAGGCTCAGAAACAGTAGCACGGAGGTCAATTTACTATGAAGTTGACAGAACTTACAATTTAGGGCCCCTCACTCGCCTGGGGACCCTTCCAAGGCCAGAGCAATGTATTTACATAGTCATATGGTTTTGTAACCTTTGCCAAGAAATTTTAAATTACTGGCTAAGTTGAGGGCAACAGATAAAAGTCTAAAACTTGAGAATACTGAAAATGAGGAAAGTGACTCCTGTAGAACAGGGTCATAAATCATGGAACTCACACTTCAGCTCAATAAAATCTATAAATCTCATTTTTTCTACCAGTACCAGGGATGTACCGACTGATAGGAGCTGTAATGTTAATGCAATATTAGACTTGGTGCATTACCTGTATTTGAATTTAGCCCATGACTAATTATAATGTATGAAATATCTTTAATGGAATCATCTTACATATTTTTCACTGACAACCTTTTTTGGTCTCTTGTATTAATTTTAAGTTCTTAAAGTTTTTTCAACTTGATGAGTTCCTGATAGATTCTTTAAATAACAATAAAATGTAGACAAAAATGTAACATGCAATTTACTCTTTGAAAAATATAGATAGCAACAATTTTAATGGCTATATATTTCATCATACTGAATTTCAAAATGGAAATTCTTTATTTCTGATAAAGTTTTAAAGTGCTAAATTCATGCAAATTAAAAAGAATTCTAGTGTACAGAAATAATTAAATAGAAGTTTAAGACTTTTTAAAGCTTATTTAAAAATATACAGTATAGGGCCGGCCGAGTGGTGCATTGGTTAAGAACTGGCTTGGGACGCCAGAGGGCCCTGGTTCAGATCCCACATATGAGGGCCAGTGACACTGCCCTCTACAGCTAAGATGCTGAACAACAGTTCAACCTGGAGCTGGGTTGCCCTGAGTCATTGGTGATGGCGTAGGCTACAGCCCCTGCTGCAGTGGGTTGCCAT
>NW_017731353.1:83954-93943 GCF_001890085.2 Hipposideros armiger | reverse complement strand
AAAAAAAAAAAACACCAAAAAAACCGGTAAGGAAGTGAAAGCACATGCCACAGAGTGGAAAAAGATACCTGCAATACATATAACTAAGAAAATGACTAATATCTAGAATATAATTAATTACAAAATAAAAAACTCAACAATGAAATGGGCAACTTTAGAAAAGAACTTGAAATGACCAGTAAAATATGAAAAGGCACACACGACTTCGATTGTGATCAGGGAGATTAAAATTAAAAACACAATGAGATGCCAGTACATATGCCCAAGATTGTCAAATAAAAAGTTTCTATCAAGTGTTGACAATGTTGTTAACACCAGGAACTCTCACACACTTCTAGTGAGAGTGTATGTTTTCACAACCACTTTGGTAAGCAGTTTGCCATCATCTATTATAGTTGAAGATATTTAAACCTTTTGATTATAAATTCTAATCCTGGTCATACACCCTGGGGAAATGCATACATGTGTGTACCAAGAATCATGTAGAAGAATGTTCGCAGCAGCATAGTTCATGATAGCCAAAAATCTATATATATCCTATATTGTGATATATTCTAATACTATACAAAAGTGAAAATGAATGAAGAGCTACATATTAACAATAAGGATAAAACTTAAAAACAAAGTTGCATGAAAGAAACCAAACACAAAATATATACTATTCTAATTCCACTAGCACATCAAGTAAAAATACAGGTAAAACTAAACCATCATGTTTGAGGAAGTATATCTAGGTGGTAAAATTCGAAAAACTATTACAATAAAGAAATGTGTGGTTTTTTCTTTTTTCTTTTTAATGAAAGGGGGAATACTGATCAGTTAGGGGTAAAAATGAGGACTTCTGGTTCCTGGCAACATTCTATTTCTTGACCTGGATACTGAATACCTGAGGATTCACTTTATGATTATTTGTTAAAATGTACATTTATTTTTTATGTACTTTTCTGTATTCACATTGTAATGTATACTAAAAAGGTTTAAAATATGTAAAACATCCGGTACATAATAGATACTCAATTAAGGGTAGCCACTGTTGACATAAAAACAAAGGCTGTTGATTTGTGACAATGTCCATGAAATACAGCTAACTGGATAAAGGAGCAGAACAATGTGTGTGGTATGCACAATCACTGATTTTAAAACATGGATACACATATACACACATTGCATATCAATAAAACATCTCTAGAAGGCTACCACAAGAAAGTGGTGACAGTGGTTACCTTGATCAGTATAGGGCAGCGGTTCTCAACCTTCCTAATGCCACGACCCCTTAATACAGTTTCTCATGTTGTGGTGACCCCCAACTATAAAATTATTTTCGTTGNCTTGGGCCAGTGAAGCAACGTCCTCCACAACTAGACTGAAGAACAAAAAGACAGCAACTTGTCTGTTCCCCTTCCCCCAATTCCCCAGTGCTGTTCTCATCCCCCAATTCCCCAATTAAAAAAAAAATACAGTATAGGGGGTGGCCAGTTAGCTTAGTTGGTTAGAGTGTGGTGCTGATAACACCAAGGTTGCCAGTTAGATCCCCACTATGGTCCACTGTGATGTGCCCTCCTTAAAAAAGTCAACTATGCTGAGCTGCCAATAGGTGGCAGGATGGCCCAGCTAAAAAAAAAAAAAAGTAAACTATGCCATTGTAGCATGAAAGCAATGTGTAACCAATGACCATGGCTGTTCCCCAATAAAATTAAAAAATAATAATAAAAATAAAAATATACAGTATAGTAGTATCAGTGTTGAGTAATCTGCTTTTTCCTCTTAAACAGGTTTGCTTTGCTAACTTAATAGGCTAATTCCAAAATTTACATGAAAATACAAAGTGCCAAGAATAGCCAAACACAATACTGACGAAGGAGCAATGTGGTAGCACTTGTTCTACTAGATATCAAGACTTACTATATAGCTATAGTAATTAAGACAGATGCTAACAAATATACTAATACGAAAAATGGTGCTGGGACAATTGGGCATCCATGTGGGAAAAAATTAATTTGACTCACACTATATACTCACGTAATTACAAAATCAATTCCAGGTGAATTATACAGATCTAGAAAAGGCAGGTAAAATTTATCTACTAAGTTTTTAGTAGATAATTAAGAATATATTCTTGATCTCAGGATAAGGAAAGGTTCTTAAGACAAAAACAAAATCATAAAGGAAAATAATTGATAAGTTTTGTTTGTCAAAATGTCTGCTTATCAAAAAACAGCACTAATTCGGGGCGGCCAATTAGCTCAGTTGGTTAGAGCACAGTGCTCATAACGCCAAGGTTTCCAGTTCAATCCCCACTCCCTCCTCAACCAGATTGAACCGACTTCCTGACTTGGAGTTAATGGGTCCTGGAAGAACACACTGTTAGCCAATAAATAATAAATAAATAAATAAATAAATAAATAAATAAATAAATAAATAAATAAATAAAACAGCATTAATTCTATAACTTGATTTTGGTAATGGTTACATGAATCGATGTATAAAACTGTATAGAGCTATATACAAACACATACATGCACACAAATGCAGGTTTAAAAAATGATGAAACTGAATAAGTTGCGTAGTCTAGTTAAAAGTAATGTACCAATATCAACCTCCTAGTTTTTCCTGCTGTGTTAAGATGTCATGATTGGAGGACATTGAGTGAAGCACATATGAGAGTCTACTATTTTTGCAAATTTCTGCAAGTCTAAACTGCTTTCAAAATTAAAAGGTTTAAAAAAAACCAGGGGCCGGCCAAGTGGTGCGATGGTTAAGAATTGGCTTGGGATGCCAGAGGGCCCCGGTTCGGATCCCACATATGAGGGCCAGTGACACTGCCCTCCACAGCTAAGATGCTGNATATATATTACGCCCATTTTACAAATAAACTAGCTTAGAAACTAGAGTGATGGTTTGACTGTAACTTAAATAAAGGTTGAACCATGTGATAAGATACACTTAATTACCTTTGTCATGCTTTTAGGTTACCCATGCAGTTGTTACTGTACCAGCCTACTTCAATGATGCCCAACGCCAGGCAACCAAAGATGCTGGAACTATTGCTGGATTGAATGTCATGAGGATCATCAATGAGCCGTAAGTGTTAAAATTCAAAGATATGGTATGTTTGCTAATTAGGGAAAATGTAATCTTAACTGAACTTTTTTTTTCTCCTAACAGTACAGCAGCTGCTATTGCTTATGGCCTAGATAAGAGAGAAGGGGAAAAGAACATCCTGGTGTTTGACTTGGGTGGTGGAACCTTCGATGTGTCTCTTCTCACCATTGATAATGGTGTCTTTGAAGTCGTGGCCACTAATGGAGATACTCATCTGGGTGGAGAAGACTTTGACCAGCGTGTCATGGAACACTTCATCAAGCTCTACAAAAAGAAGACTGGCAAAGATGTTAGGAAAGACAACAGAGCTGTGCAGAAACTCCGGCGTGAGGTAGAAAAGGCCAAACGGGCCCTGTCTTCTCAACATCAAGCAAGAATAGAAATTGAGTCCTTCTATGAAGGAGAAGACTTCTCTGAGACCCTGACTCGGGCCAAATTTGAAGAGCTAAACATGGTATGTTCCTTGTTTTTTGCTTTGTTAATAAGATCTAATTAGGCTGAGATTCGGACGTTGCATTTAGGTATGTAGACAATATTCTGGGTAAACGAGCATCAAATTATGTCTCTTACTCTAGGACCTGTTCCGTTCAACCATGAAGCCTGTCCAGAAAGTGCTGGAAGATTCTGATTTGAAGAAGTCGGATATTGATGAAATTGTTCTTGTTGGTGGCTCTACTCGAATCCCAAAGATCCAACAACTGGTTAAAGAGTTCTTCAATGGCAAGGAGCCATCCCGTGGCATAAACCCTGATGAGGCCGTAGCATATGGTGCTGCTGTCCAGGCTGGTGTACTCTCTGGTGATCAGGATACAGGTAGGTCATTGTCATAAGCATCTTCTACAGTGCTTCAGCAGCTTGATGGGAGGAGTATGATTAGCTGTTGCTTTAGAAAGCAGTAGAATGTGAGCAACAAGGTCACACAGCTAATAAAGGGTACAGTGAGGACAAGACCTGGCGCACTTTCAAGATCCTGAGCAACTATATTTAATTCACTGCTTCTAAAATTGTTTTGTGTAGAACCTAACCAAATAGCAAGATGGAGAGAGTAAAGCTATATTGTTCCTGGGGACACTGCTTGATAGTGCTCCTGTGACTTTTTAATTAGAATTTACCTCTATGTTATGTACCTTTGCAGGTGACCTGGTACTGCTTGATGTATGTCCCCTTACACTTGGTATTGAAACTGTGGGAGGCGTCATGACCAAACTGATTCCAAGGAACACTGTGGTGCCCACCAAGAAGTCACAGATCTTTTCTACAGCTTCTGATAATCAGCCAACTGTTACAATCAAAGTTTATGAAGGTAATTGCTTACGTTTGTCAATACCATGGTATGTTTTTGAAGAGCATGACTTCTTGCTTAATATACTGTATGGAAGAGCCTAGGGAAAGAAATATCTGCTGTTTTCAGATGCGGGGAGGTCCCTAAATTTGACTAGTGTTGAGTTTGGTAGAGTCAGCACTAAAATCCAGTTCTTATCTAGCTATCTAGCATTCTTTCCCGTTAAAAATCATTTCTGAGCTGGCTCTAGAATACAAGAACAAGAGAAAAAGGTTCATAATGATATTAAGTAGATGAAATTAAGTTAAAGAGTTAGTAGTGGCTTAACTCACTGTTAGTCCCATTTGTTGCTCCTTAATAGCCCAATGACCCACTTCCAGCTCGATAAGAGCGCCCTGGCCACTGCAGGCTCTTGACAGACTGAAATGCAGGGTTCCAGATGTACTAATGTTTGTCAGTAACAACTAACAAGATCTTTGTGTGTAACTTCTAGGTGAACGACCCCTGACGAAAGACAATCACCTTCTGGGAACTTTTGATCTGACTGGAATTCCTCCTGCTCCCCGAGGGGTCCCACAGATCGAAGTCACCTTTGAGATAGATGTGAATGGCATTCTTCGAGTGACGGCTGAAGACAAAGGTACAGGCAACAAAAATAAGATCACAATTACAAATGACCAAAATCGCCTGACACCAGAAGAAATTGAAAGGATGGTTAATGATGCAGAGAAGTTTGCTGAGGAAGACAAAAAGCTCAAGGAGCGCATTGATACTAGAAATGAATTGGAAAGTTATGCCTATTCGCTAAAGAATCAGATTGGAGATAAAGAAAAGCTGGGAGGTAAACTTTCCTCCGAAGATAAGGAGACCATGGAAAAAGCCGTAGAGGAAAAGATTGAGTGGTTGGAAAGTCACCAAGATGCAGACATTGAAGATTTCAAAGCTAAAAAGAAGGAACTAGAAGAAATTGTTCAGCCAATTATCAGCAAACTCTATGGAAGTGCAGGCCCTCCCCCAACTGGTGATGAGGAATCAGCAGACAAAGACGAGTTGTAGACACTGCTAGTGCTGTACTATTGTAAATACTGGACTCAGGAACTTTCGTTAGGAGAAAATTGAGAACTTAATTCTCGAATGTAATTGGAATCTTCACCTTGGAGTGGAGTTGAAAATGCTACAGCCCAAGTGGCCGTTTACTGCTTTTCATTAGCAGTTGCTCATGTCTTGGGGTGGGGGGAGAGGAGTAATTGGCTATCTTAAAAAGTGGGTAAAAAAGCTGGGTTAGGGCGTGTTGTCACCATGGAAACGTTCTATTTAACAATTGGGTCATGTGCATCTGGTGGAGGAACTTTATTTTCTACCATAAATGACACCAATAAATGTTTGTTATTTACACCGGTCTAATTTTTTGTGATAAGCTTTCTAATTAAGTCAGTCATTTTAAGTTTAGATTCTCATGGTGGAGGTGGGGAGTTGAAGTAAGGAAACATTTTTATTCCATTCTTTCAGGGAACTTGCCTAACTTTAAGAAAAGGAGTGGGAGGTTCACCCATATACTCATTAAGGGAAGAGCCATTTCACAGTGTCCAAGCTTGGAGTTTTCTTGAACATTGGAAATTTCCTGTTTTCCCTTATCTTTCTAAAACTGTCTTTCTGGTAGCCTTTTTATTACTAATGATACTGGATAGCTGCTTGGATTCTCTTAAGACTTGACAGATATATCATTAAANGGGTAGGGGTTGCAGGGGCGACATACTGACTAGGAGCCATGATTTGCTACCGGGCGGTGTCCAGACCAAGGCCCCGGCTCGAGGGCTGCGGGCCAGTGAACTAGAGGCCCTGAGGCTCGGACAGTCTAGTACCGGTAGTGGCTATGAAGGGCAGAGAAATACATTTGTTCTTAGGTGATAGCAGCATCTCACGCTGAGAACTGCCTGCCCGGGATGGGATGGAGCCCGGAGGAGGAAGAGTCGCTTCCCGCCTCGGGATGAGGGACGAAGGATGGGCAGGCGGGAAGCGGAGAAACAAATGACTCAAGTCCCATCGCCTCGGCGTAACCAGGCGGTGCAGACCAGCTCCAGTTCCCAAAGGCCCAGCGTGGAGGCGGGACCTCCGTGGTTACCGGCGGAAACGACCTCCAGGTGAGAGGTTGCACGGGGGACGGACAAGCTGCTGAACCAATGGAGCCAGCGCACGGGAACGGATGTGACCTCCTATTGGTGGTTGTTGGGCAAGACCAACAGCCAATGAGTCCGCCCGGGGGGCGTAGCCGTGACGTTACTTGCAGAGGAGGCCGCTTCGAATCGGCGGCGGCCAGCTTGGTGGCCTGGACCAATCAGTGGCCTCCAACTAGCAGAGTCTTGGCCAATCGGCGGCTTCCACGACGGGGCTGGTGGGGAGGGTATATAAACGGAGTCGGGGCGGCCCGGTTGTAGCTTGCCGAGACATCACAGACACTGACTTGGGAATTTTGTGAGTGTGGGAATTTTGTGAGTGTGAGAGGTAAGCTCCGTGGCCTGCCTTCCCGGATCTGCCCTCCGTCTAGTCCACTGTTCCTCCTGACCCCGGGCTTTGTCACCCTCAGCTTGGTAATCTCTGCGCGTTCCCGTGCTTCGGCCTGAGTCTGGATTGCTTGCCACGACTTGCGTGCTGACTGGCTGACGGCGCCGGCAAGATGAAGCTCTCCCTGGTGGCTGCGGTGCTGCTGCTGCTGCTCGGCGCGGCGCGGGCCGAGGAGGAGGACAAGAAAGAGGACGTGGGCACGGTGGTCGGCATCGACTTGGGGACCACCTACTCCTGGTAAGTGGAATTTGTGGAAGGAAAGGGGGGTAGTGGGGCGTGGCCTCCTGGGTTGCCGTGATGATCGTTGTGCTGATTTCTTGCGTTCGTTTTTTTTCCGCCAGCGTCGGGGTGTTCAAGAACGGCCGCGTGGAGATCATCGCCAACGATCAGGGTAACCGCATCACGCCGTCTTATGTGGCCTTCACACCTGAAGGGGAGCGTCTGATCGGCGATGCAGCCAAGAACCAGCTCACCTCCAACCCTGAGAACACGGTCTTCGACGCCAAGCGGCTCATCGGCCGCACGTGGAACGACCCGTCAGTGCAGCAGGACATCAAGTTCTTGCCTTTCAAGGTTTGACCGGGGTTTTTTCACCGGATAGGAAGTGGGTGGTGGTGGGAGTATTTAAGATTAAGAAGTTACTGAAGAACAGTATTGAGTCAACAAAAAAGGATACAGACATGGTGTATGTAATAATTTTTACTAAGTTATTTTTGTATGTTACAAAACTTACTACAGAGTTGGCAGACAAAGAAACTTCACTGGGAACTATTCTGCCCATAGTAGTTTAGGATTAAGAGAAGTATTTCTGGTCAATATTGAGCTCCAAGGGATCAAAGTAAACCAAACTCTGGGGGAGGAAGTGGCTCTCAGATAATCCTTTTTTTAAAGTTGGAAATGCCATTGCAAGTAATAANTATTATCACTCAAATTCTATACAGGTAGCTCTTTATTCTTAGTAATTTATTTTTCTTCAAAGGAAAATTTAAGACAGAGAAAAATTATAACTAACATTTTATATATAAAATGCTTTACAATTCATTAAATACCTTAAACATAACAGCCTTGTAGGGGACAGAAGTATGTCCATTTTTCATACGAGTAAACAGAGCCTCAGTGATTAAGTGACTTGCCCTAAAGTGATAGAGCTGAAAACTCAGTTTTTATGCTGCCGAACCCTATTGTTTTTCCTCTTTATCACACTACCTGACATAGCATATCCTCCTAAATACCTTCCACCAAAAAAAATATGTGAACAAAAAATGCATTTTTATTTTTCACTTGTGTCAGGGAAGGGAGGTGAAGGTTCTCTATTAATTACAAAATCCTCTTTTAAAAAGTGAAGACAAAGAATTTATTGTATAACACATTGCACTTTCAGAAGTATAAAAAAATGTTACATGATTTATACCTAGTACTGCTCTCAGCTCAGGTGTTAGGGAGTTACTTTTGTTTTACTCCAATGTTGTTTAAAGAGGGTTGAAGAATTATTCCTGTTCTTTAGTAAAAAAAGATCTATGTGGCCAATTTAAGAGAGTGACTAGATATAGCACTTTTAAAAGCATTTAAAAAAATCTTTGTCAAATTCAACATTATTACCAAACTTATTTCAAGAAATCTTGAAAACAGACTCTCAAGAGGCAATTTTCTTGAAAAGCTTCTGAAATTTGTTTTCATTGTATATTTATATGATTAGTAATATTACCAGTATTGTACAACTTTCTATGTACTTCTTTTTTTTTTTAAACTGGGGAATTGGGGGAGGGGAACAGTGTTGGGGAATTGGGGAGGGGGACCAGCCAAGTTGCTGTTCTTCAAGCTTAGTTGTGGAGGGCGCCATCTGGCTGCCAACAGCAGCTCATGTCCTCTAAGCTCAAGGTGCTGTGTTACAATCTTAGTTGTGGGTGGGTGTAGCAACCATCCCATGCGGGAGTCGAACCGGCAGATTTGTTGTTATGAGCACATGCTCTATCCACTGAGCCATCTGGACGGCAGCTCAGCTCAAGGTGCCGAGTTCAGTCTTAGCTGCGGGCGGGCATAGCCCACCACTGAATAGGCAGTCTTGTTAGTAACACGTGCTCTCACCAGCTGAGCCCATCCTGCCACCTGTTGGCAGCTCAGCTTGGATGCATCGTCACTGGCCCATGTGGGAGTCAAAACGGTGGCCCTGTTGCTCAGAGCTCACGCTCTTAAGCTAACTCTTAACCAACTGAGCCACTTGGCTGGCCCTCCATGTACTTTCACATATAGTATCTCATTTGATCCTTGCAACAAGCCACTAAGACAGGTAGAACAGAAATTCCTGACATTCAGTTGATAAGGAAACTGAGGCTCTGGGAGGTTGATTTTGCCCAGGGTCATGTGCCCTATCTCTTCATTGAATCTTCTCTCCAACAAAGCATATGGAAAAATCTCTATTATAAAGGTCTAAACAGTCAACTTGTCAATTACATAGGCCTTTTCCTTTCCTTTTCTGCCTTTAATTCCCTTTCAGAAAAGATTTAGTAGCTAAACGACATCCGATCCTAATTAGTCCTAACTCTGCTTAGCTTTCTGAGATCAGATGAGAAATAGAAATCTATTTTCTTACCCATAGGAGGACAACCTAGTTTAAATTACTGGATAAAATACATTTATCTACAACCCATTATCAAAGTATTTGCAAACTATGTAACTACTCTATTATCATAAAACAAAAGTCTTACAAATCCAAAGCTCAGCATGACAACCTAGACGAAAGAAAAACCAAACTGCCAAGGCTCAAACCCTGGCTCTGTATCTTCTCAGGTGTGTGATCTCTTGGGCAAGTTCCTCTACCTCTTGGGGCTTCAGATTCCTTAGCTCTAAAATAGGGATTTAAAAAATGCTTTCATAAGGACTAAAAACGAATGCACATAAAACTTTTAGCTGTGTACAGCACTTACCTAAATATTGGTAACTTGGCACTGATATTATAGGCATTTAACATTCAGCAAATTAAATTTATCTAAGCATTTTGCTATTCAATCCATAAATGAACACACTTTGGTGTGTGTGTGTGTGT
>NW_017731353.1:74827-76779 GCF_001890085.2 Hipposideros armiger | reverse complement strand
CAATTGTGGATCAAAGGCAGTTGTGTCAAGAGGTTCAAGGTTAGTTGGAGTGGCTTCCGGAGAAAGGGATGGTCTAGGTGTCTATAATCAACAAAGGGCAAGGGCCAGCTGAGTGGCTCAGTTGGCTCAGAGTGAGCTCTGAGAAACAAGGTCACCAGTTCAACTCACGGCCCAAGCTGAGCTGCTGCTGAGCTGCCAACAGGATGGCTCAGCTAAAAAAAAATACAGGGCAGACTATCTGGTGCTAACATGAAATCCAGTACTACCCAACAATAGCTATTTTTTAGATGAGCAACCAGCTGAAAGGTTAATTTGCTAACTGGCAGAACTGGGACCTGACAGCAGGACTGTTTTACTCTGAGGCCTGGACCTCTGCTGCAATGCCCAGAAGCATGTGGACAGGCCTGGAGTATAATTCTTGGTCTTCAGGCCAATTTCATTACAAACATTAAAAATCACTGCAGTGCTGCGTGCAGTGGGTTCGGGGGTAGCTGGGGAACACAATGGCCAGTCTTCCCTGTCCCCAATAGCTCTCACTACCAAATGTCCGCAGTCTGCACCTCTTGAGGAGCAGCTGCTGAATATTAAAAAGACACATCAACCTTTAAATGTTCACTCCCCGATTTCTATAGCTTATATACATTGTATCTAGCAATTATGATTCTCCAACATTTTTGTGATTAGTATTTTTAACAACCAGTCTCACTGAGGCTGTATCGCTGGTAAAACCCTTTATATAATAGAGCACTTGACACTGGGCTATCCAATTCATTTCCTCACCTACCAAAGTAGAGAACAGCAAGAGGTCTATATAGTGCACAAATATTTTGGAGGTAAAACAGCTAAGGTTTCATCGTACATTTCTAAAGTACATGACATTTAAAAGTAATAAAATTGTGGATTTTATTAGTCAACTACAGTCACAATACAATCATTATAGATATCCCCTTCTGTATTCATCCCACCAAACACAAAACAGAGCAGTGAGTCAGTCTGACTTTCCTCCTGTGAGTCACAAGCTTGGATCACTCCTTTGTCAGTGGAATCCCCTTTCTCAGCATCACAGTTTAGACTGGCAGAATTTGAAGCTTCTTTCACAGAAGTATACATCACTGGCCATGGAATGATACACATGGAATGGTCCAGTCGTCCAGGGGGTAGAAAAGTATCAAATTGAAGTAAGGTCCAATGCTGCTTTTCTATGTGAGGGGGAAAAAAACAAAGGCTTGGTGTTAGGAAATTTCCAGAAATGCTCAATGAGTTCCTGTACCATCAGGGCCCTAACAAATAGGAAATAAAAGGAAAAAAAGAAAACAAAAACTAATGGCAGTGATGCTGTTCTAATGATGATGTAATTCCCTAAAAGTCTGGTTTTCATTCCTTTGGATTTAGATGTGGAGGCACCAAGTTGGAAAACCAAAACATTAGTACATTTAAAAAAATAGTCACCTTCATTTAACCCTCCGTTGGGCGCAACTGATCTCACAGATTCATTGCACACAAATTTTCAAATATTTAACAGTTAAGTATTGTGACTCATCGTTTCTGTATCTTCCCCCTCTACCGTCACCTATTGCCAGTCGTGTTTGTGACTTAGTACAGTAAAGATGTATTTCATAGCGGCATCTTTGTGCGCAATGAATCTGTGAGATCAGTTGTGCCCGACGGAGGGTTAAAGACCCACACAGAACACCTGCTCACCTGTGTGATATTGATACATTGTGTCCAGTGCTCCCGTGGGAGTCATCCCTCCGAAGATGTACAGGTGTTTCCCCACAGCCACAGCTGAGTGGGCAGCACAGCCTGTGGGAGCTGCCCCAGTGGGACTCAGCTCCTGCCACTTCATGTCACCTGCCAAGAGAAAAAAAGCGTTTGGGCACATAGTCTGGAAGGTGGTTTCAAACTTTTCTGTCAGACCCCTGCAGTTCACAAACCTAAACGTCATTCGCTAG
>NW_017731353.1:57904-74264 GCF_001890085.2 Hipposideros armiger | reverse complement strand
AACCGGAAAACTTGTTGTTAGGAGCACGAGCTCTCACCAGCTGAGCCATCCTGCTACCTGTCGGCAGCTCAGTGGCAGCTCAGCTCGGGTGCAGCTCACTGGCCCATGTGGGAATCGAACCAGTGACCCTGTCCTGTTGCTCAGAGCTCATGCTCTTAACCAACTGAGTCACTCGACCAGTCCATGTGTGTTTTTAAATACTAACAGTTCCTTAGAAAGCAACTTTGCAATTGTTGGCTAGACACTAAATACCGTGTTTCCCCCAAAATAAGCCCTAACAGGAAAATGAGCCCTAGCATGATGTTTCAGGATGCTTGTAATATAAGCCCTACCCCAAATATAAGCCCAGTTAAGATCGTCTGCCAGACATGACTGTTTGAATAAATGTAGATTTCTGTACACGAATAAATGAATAAATGTAAATTGTTGGAGCAAAAATTAATATAAGACCCGGTCTTAGTTTTGGGGAAACACGGTATCTTGCGTGCTTAATTCTCATAACAGCCCTGTAAAATTCCTATTGCTTTCACCTACCCTCTTTCTTCTTACTGATAAGGAACAGGATTAGAGAGGGAATGAGACTTACCTGAGATCCAACAGCTAGCAAATGGCAGAGCTAGAATTGTGCTCAGGTCTGATTCTAAAACCTGTGTTCTCTATACTGTAACTTTTTACATCAGCACCTACCCCCAACCTATCTCTGCAGGGATATTTGCATCTTTTCAAACAAGCATTTAAATGAGGCAGGATCTCACTGGGTTTGGGGTGTGAGAACTACCTGGGTAGGAAACTGGGCAAGAGTCAGAAAGCAGTTCCTCACTACAAGAGAAAAGGACTTTCTTTTTAACAATAAATATTAAAACCCCTTTTGACTGCCTGTAAGAAACGCTTCTGTGAAAATATTTTCCATCTGTCAATTCAAGGCAGGGGTCCAGAGCCGGAAGGGAGAATCACTCAGTCCAGCCAAAATCCTAGCCAATGCAGGAATCCCAGCCAGGGTCACCTGGCCTGAGATGACACCACGCCCAAGAACCCATTGTTTGGCAAGGGAGCCGGATGCACTACGCAGCAGTTCTCATGCTTTTCGCCTACTGTTCCAATTCTTGTAGTCTGAACCAGCCCCAAACATGTTCATTTGTTTCTCCATCCACCTATTAACATATGCGCTTGTCACCGCCATCGCCATCTGCCAGACCTTGTGCTAAGTGCTGGAAATACACTGGGGAACAAAAGAGACAAAGTCCCTGCCCTAAGGGACCCCATAGTCTGAAAGAACGACCCAGAATGAGGCTCTTTAGGGCATATCAGCCCTTCAGACACTTAAAGACAATTCTCATGTTCTCACTAACTTTCCTCTTCCCAGCGTTTTTAACTACTTAGCATGACAGTTCTGGTTGCCCACCTCCAGACACACTCTAGAAGTTGCGCGCCTTTCCTGGGTGAGGAGTTAATGGCTAATGCCTAAAAGAAATTCACTTGGGGAATACAAAGTATAATGAATTTTAAGGAAAGAGCAGGGTTGTTGGAAGGATAATGAATGGCTGGGTACATATAAAACACTCAGGCAATAATTGCTTATATTATCATGATTATTATTGACAGAATCTAGTGAAGATTCTGGTAGCTGGTCAAGTTACCCACACCTAAAAGCAAGGCTACCTTCTATCAAAGCACATTTTATTTAATTTAAGCAGACAAGCCCTACTTACTTATATCAATGCAATGAAGGTCATCATAGAATTTGTCCCCTGCCAAGCCTCCATGGATGAAGAGCTTTGTCCCTGCTGCCACCATCACATGACCATGCCGGGGGGATGGAGGTTTTCCTAGTGTCTCTGGCTGTGACCAGGTCAGAGCATCTAGAAAAGTAAATTCACTGACATCAGATGACAAAGCTTTGAAGCAAGAACATAAGAAACACACCCAAGCCTCATCTCCCAGCAAGCAGAGATACTCCAAGCAGAAAGTGATGTTGGGGTCATTCACCCCCACTCGCCAACCCAATCCAGGCCTTGCTCTCATTATAGCCTGTATGGCCTCTGCTTGGACACTTCCTAGGCTGGAGAATTCACTGCCTAACATGCCTGCCCCTTCTCCTGGGCATTACGAGACCCTTCCTTCCTTTGAATGAAAAAAGACCTCCTTAAAGCTTCAATCTAGAATCGCCTCCGAGTTCAAAAGAATGAGTCCGCTTGTTGTTCTGCTAGGTTTCCAGTCTGTTTTCGTTTGTTTTTTTCCAAATTTCTTCAGTCATTCATTTATTAAATAGTGATTCCTTACATGTGCCCAAGGCTTGTAGGGATGGGCAGAGATTTAATTCAATAAGAATAATACACATATAAGGATGCAAAAAGGATTGACCTCAGATCTTCCTGGAAAGCAGAGACCTAATGGAAATTCTGTTTTTTTTTTGTTGTTTTTTTTCAAGACACTATCCTTAATTGATTTGCTGGAAGCAGAGGGGAAAAAACAGACTACTTTTAAAGTTAGCAGAGCCTCCTGAAGTGGCAGTATAGGGTAATGGTTAGAACTTGGGATTTGGAGTTAAAACTAGGTTATTTCACTGAATAACTGTGTGGCCTTGCACCAGTTAATACTCTAAGCTTCAGCTTCTATGGTTGTAAAATGGGACTAAAGACAATAACTGGCAAAACCTACCTCTCAGCATTGAAGTGTGGATTAAATGAGATAATGCACATAAAGCACAGGCACAGAGAAAGTATTCAATACGTGAGTCATTAACATGGTTATTATCTTAATAGTGCAGATGTGTTCTGCCTGTTGACAACCCTTCATATCTTCAAAATTGTACATATATAGAATTTGGGGAAATTAATCATTTCAAAATACCAGAAAAGTCTTAAAGGAATGCCACAAAAACTATTTGAGACAAAGGCCTGCCAAACAATTTACCTTTGAATTACCATTTGTGGCATGCCTGCAGATTGTACATGGAGCCCCTAGTGTTCCAAGGAATACAATTTGAAATAATCTGAAATGGCTTATGTCCAAATATGTCCATCACAAGCTTTGTTTGTAACAGAGGAAAACTGGAAATAGTCTAAGTCCAACAACAGGTGAATGGTTGTTATTGCCACAGTCATAGAATACTACACATTTATTAAAATGTTGAAGACTTTGTCATTACAGAGGAAATGCTTAAGTGAAAAATACAGGATATAAATATTCCATATAGAATTATCTCTGCTATTTAAAAAAAAAGATGGGAAATAATGCACTGATACACACACACACACACACACACACACACACACACACACAGTATACATGTATACACATACATATTTTTTCTCTTTCCTTAGAGTTTTATTTATATATTCAAAGACAATATTATTCAAAATTTTAAAAAGTGCTTTAAGAATCACAAAGCCCATTTTTTTTCTGGAAAAATAAAAGTCAAACTATGATGTGTCTTAATTCTTCCAATTTTACTTTATAAGTTTGAAATTTTGCTTATTGCATTTTCTCAAAAAAGGCTGCATCTTTCCTGAAAAACACACATGGAAATTATTTTGATCACGTTATTTGTGCAGTATTATTCATAAATGCCCACTACTAAGAGGAAGAAATTAAATAAATACTCCTTAGACAGCCATTTGGCAAGAGGTCTCACAATTTTAAATGTTCATACCATTTTGACCCAGTAATTCCACTTCTCATTCCATATAAATGTGGTAAAATGCACAAAAATTAATGTATATGTTCACTGTAACACTGTCAGCAAAACGTCAATCAGTTGGAAAATGACTGAATGAATAAGGCATACCCACAGGAGGATAGGTTTTGCAAGGGAATTGGTGCTTAGAAGATATCCATAATGTGTGATTAAATGAAGGAATAATAATAATATTAATAATAATGTTAATATTCATTAGGTGCTTGCTATGTGCCAGGCACAGTACTATGTACTATATTCACATCACCTCATTTAATCTTTCCAACTTTTTGTGGTAAGCACTATAATATTTCTCTCTATTTTACAGATCAGCAAACTAAGGCTTGGAGAGATTAAGTAACTAGTCTAAAGTAATGCAGAAAGTATAGGTCAGATCTGGTCTTGAGTCCAGGTCATGTGGCTTCAAAGTTCATGCTTTCTCAACTACTAAGATGTACCCCTACCCCCTAGAAAAGTAAGCTGCAGAACAGTGTTTATAATTTGATTCCATGTGTGTGTTTCAAATTTTTGTATAATTTCAAAATTCACACATGTTCATATACACGTCTGCATGACTTATAAATGCCCAGGAAAATCTGGAAGGAGACATTAGGAGCTGCTAACAGTGTTTCCCTCTGTCTGGGGAGCGGAAAAGAAAGGCTAAAGGGGAAACTTTTACTTTTTTACTTTACAAACTACACTGTTCAAAATTTGTAAATTGATCGTTTATGCCTTTTTAAACACAAATTTTGCTGTGGGAAGAAGATATCAGCTAAGGGATATATATACTGAAGAAGTCTGGAAGTGAGACCTTCTGCCAGGGCGTCATTTTCTAACCTCTTCTTTCTACATCAGGTAAGCTGCAACCAGATTGGTCCTGACCAGGTGCCCACCCATCCATACTTGCGTCAAACACGTGAAGCTTCACGTCTTGCACAGGCTGGGCACCTCTCTCTCCGCCCCCAAAGACATACAGCTGGTTTCCAATGGCTGCCGATGATGTGTGGAATGTTCTTGGGGATGGTGGGGGGGGTGGTCACCTCTGGCGTGGTCCAAGCTCTGGTTTCTGGTCCAGAGAGAAGGGAGACACCTAAAATACCTAGGCTGAGAGGCCTCTGACCTTGACTCTGGGGCTAGGCAGGGTCACCTTTCCAACCCCTATCCCTCAGGGAGACAGTGTAGGCCAAGGCACTGACTTCATGCCACCCAGGTCAAGGATGGGTAGGGGGTGACCCTTCGAATTTGCCCAGATATACCCAAATTCCCAAGACTGAAAAAGCGCAATTAAGAATGAGGCTAATTTGTTTTTGGAGGCTTTCAAATGCTCTCTGTGAACCCTCTTCCACTTGGCTGACTCGTGCCCTGTGCCGTTTAGAGGAGCCAACATCGACTAAAAGTCATTCCCACTAGATGCTAGAAACCAAATTTGCCAAATTTCCCAGGATATGTGGCCATGGAAAGAAAGTAGACAATGTTATTACAGTTTCAGTAGCAGTAATTAGTTCCTACTAAACAGTAAGTGCTAAATAAATATTAGTTTCCTATTTTACAGACAAGAGAATTAAGCAGAAATAGATGTCATCACTCATTTAGGGTGACATAGCTAATAAGTGGTTGAGTTGGGATTCAAATTCTGCTTCAGGAACACCAAGATCTATGTATTTTCCACTCTTCTGATTTGAGAATAAAATTTCACCACCTGGGTAGGTGTAGTGAAGCTTATTTTTTTTTTAGAATGAAGCATGAATTTTACAGAAACAGGTGCATTAACTGAGCACCTTCCTGGTGCAGAATCATAGTCCTGAGCACTCTGCCATCCCCACCATCCTCACTCAACCTGGCAATCCCCGCTTTGCAGATGAGGGAACTGAAGCTCAGAAAATGTCAATCCTTTCCTCAAGTCACAGTGAATAGCAGAGCAGGGGGTTAAACTCAGATCTGTCAAGACTCCCACACTCGGTACACCACAACATACCAAGAATTATTTCTTGCCTGGCACATTCTGTGCCTTCTGTAAAGTTCTTCACTCAATATACAAAGTGCCCCATGAAGCAGCTGTCATATGTGTGGGACTCAAACATGAACCTGGAGACCAAACAGGTCTGAGTCTCTATCCAAAGCAAAATGAAACTGTCTCTATAGCTACAGATCTTGGGGGAGGTTTTTGGATCGTAGGGGGAGTTAGAAGGTGCACAACCTCCAGAGTCACAAGATCCTGGGATTGTGTTGCTGCCAAGTCAAACGCCAGCAGAAATAACCACAAAGGCATCCTAGGCCTTTTGGTGGACTTGGCCTTGGTAACAAAAGCAACTACAATAATTCATTTACATTTTTCATATTTCCTGGGCATGGTGTCAAATTATACTTTCTAGGAGAGAAAAAGGATCTGGTGGAAATCAATTCCTTTGACAGAGGCTTTCCAAATTCTCACTGTATTTTATTTAAATAAATGCCATCATTGAAAATCAGAAGACCAGGGTTCCAGATGGATTTTCCACCTGCCAAATCATAGCAACGCCAACCACAACAACCATTACTGACGATTAACTATGTGCCAGGAATTGAGTTAATATAAATCCTTGCCAAACTTAACAAGGTAGGAACTATTACTATCCCAAAGTGACAGGGAAGGCCGACTGTGTGCAAATAAATCTACTGTCGACAGAGGGAACTGGGCAAGAGTTGATGTCAAGTGAAAAATGTCCAAGTTACTAGTAATTCACAAATTGTCGGATATTTAGACAATTAGAAGTTTTTTTTGTTTGTGTTTTTGCCTATCAAATTAGCAGTGTTTAAAAATGATCAATTCAATGCTGGTCAGGAGTGACACAAGCTGGGGAGAGAGGATACATTAGAAAAAGCTTTCTGGAAAGCAATTTGGTAGCATGTATCAAAAGTCTTAAAGTTCACTGTGTTTTCTCTAGTCCTTTTAGTTCTGAGCATGACTTCTAAGGCAGTCATTTGAAATACAGCTAATGACTTCAAAGAAGTTCACTGCTTTGTTATTTATAATGACAAGGATCTGCAAACAGCCTAAACGTTAAAAAATAGGGGAATTACGGCATTGGCATAAAATGGAGTATCATGTAGCCATTAAGTGATGTTACAAAGCACTGTGGTTAATAGGAAACCATTTATGCAGTAATTGTGAAATTAAAAGGAAAAAGGTACAGTGGTGTAGGGGTGAAACAGTATGACTTCAGGTTTATACAAATGCAGAGAAAAGGCAGAAAGGAAGTACACAGATATGTTAATAGCCTTAATGTCAGAGGATTGTGGGTAGCTTTTGTCCACTTACTTACACTTTTCAAATATTTTACAATGAATATAAATTATATTATAAAGAGAAAACAACAACAATTTTTGAACTGACAAAAAGGCAAGTCCAGCTCCCACAGGTGGTGCAGCAACACCCTGTCCGTAGTGATGCTCCTAAACTGCCTCCTCCGTAATTAAACTGCCACTGAGACATGTCAGGAATTTTGGGGTAAAGGAAATATACTAGGAGGATCCAGGGCAGGGTTTCTTACCTTTGACACTGCTGACATTTTAGACCAGATAACTGGTTATCGTGGGGGGCTTTCCTATGCATTACAGGATGTATGGCAGCATCTCTGGCCTCGACCGACTGCATGCCAGTAGGCAAACTGCCCACTCACTACCCTGAGTTGTGACAGCCAACAGTGTTTCCAGACATGGCCAAATGTGCCCTGGCGGGGGGTGGGCACAACTGCCCCTATCTGAACCCTCCTGATCTAGGTGACTTGGGTTCTAGCCCAGCTTAGTCATGGACTCGCTGGTGACTCTAGGAAAGTCACTTCCCCTGAACCTGGGCTACTCACTTGGCATAGGTGTTCTCCAAAGTGTCTTCCAGCTTTGGATTTTAAGAAGTTGATAATTATACATATTATCAGAAAAAGATGTAATTCTGTTATTTTCAGATTCTGCTACAAGTTAAAATTCCTCTTTTCTATGAGGTCAACAAAGTTAAATGGATAATTTAGTACAATCCAAATGGATCTTAGCATAGGAAATGAAGTTGGAATTGGATTTATGTATGTAAATAAAATAACCTTTGGCTACTTACCAGGATTCAGAACTTGTAGGCAATTTCGATTTCCTGACTGGTCCGCACCTCCAAACACCCAGATGCTGTGAGGTGTGCAAGAGGGAATGAAGGTGGCATGCTCGTACCGGGGCAGTAGGCCCTCCGAGGTGGCTGAATCCCACTGGTGTGTTCCTAGAAAACATTTCACCCAGGTCCGAGATTGGGGCAGCCAACTGCTCAGATTGCTTGGCAAACTTGGGGGAGGGTAGTGAGGACAAGAGGATCAAACTCACAACCATCAGATCACTTTTAAAAGGAATGTGGTCAAACTCCACAAAGTTCTAAAACAGACACTTTGGGGACTGTCTACTGAGTCCACAAACTCTCTTCTATGGTAACTGCCCCCACTCTCCCAACCACAGGGGTAGAACCCAGAAGTCCTGTTTGTACTATTAACACCTTGACTTTCTTGCCTTAGCTAATTGGGTCAGAGGTAGCCACTTGACTTCAAATGGGCCAATCAGATCCTCCCTCCCAAGAATATGGAATTCAAACAGATTCTTGGATTTGGGTGGCTATCTTCTACCATGTGTAGAGAGGAAAGGAAGTCAAAGTATGGAGAAGAGAAGAATGAAACATCTACATAAAGAAGCAGATCTCGGGACTGGCTGAGTGGTGTATTGGTTAAGAGTTGGCTAGGGGGCCGGCCGAGTGGCGCGATGGTTAAGAACTGGCTTGGGACGCCAGAGGGCCCCGGTTTGGATCCCACATATGAGGGCCAATGACACTGCCCTCCACAGCTAAGATGCTGAACAACAGCTCAACCTGGAGCTGGGCTACCCTGTGTCACTGGTGACGGCGTAGGCTGCAGCCCCTGTGGCAGTGGGTTGCCATGGGCTACCGTGTGTAGCCAGCGTGAGCAGCCAGCAGCTGCAGTGAGCGGCCGTCCAGAAGCCGGCGACTGATCTGCCTCACCCGGGAAGAGCGCAATGATGGTGCCAACTTGGGCCAGTGAAGCAACGTCCTCCACAACTAGACTGAAGAACAAAAGGACAGCAACTTGTCTGTTCCCCTTCCCCCAATTCCCCAGTGCTGTTCCCATCCCCCAATTCCCTAAAAATCTTAAAAACAAAAACAAAAACGAAAAACCTAACCCATTAGTTATTTTAGTTAGTAATCTACTTACATAGGCATTATCTTGTTGGATCATTACAACTGACAAGTGAAGCAAGTTATTATGCCCATTTTAGAGGACATTGAAACCTAGATGGTTCAGACGGGTTAGCCGGAGTCACAAAGCTAGTCAGAGGTGACAACAACGATGTAACTGAACTAGACAATGAGCTTCTTGAGGGCTGGAAGATATTTAATTTACATTTCCTAGTGCAGGGTGTAGAAATTCAAATGCCTATCCAGGAGTGGAGGGAACGTGGCAAATCACATCATGAGAGCACCACTGATAGGTGGCAACCCAGCTCCAAATAATTGTTGCCATATAAACAAACAGGCCAACCGATGTCAGATCTTCCAAAATTATCAAGAGAAGCCAAACCATTTTAATTTTTGTGTGGAGATTCCTGCACATTTGGTTGGTAAATAATTTAGATTAAAACAATAACAGCAACATTACATGGACCTAACAGAATATGTATGTGAGTCACCAGTTTTCTTCTACCATTGTGCACAGTACATAGTAACTATTCATCCATCTGTCCATCCATCCATCCATCCACCCATCCATCCAAATACTTATAAAGCACCTACTCTGTGCCAGGTGCTATGGTAGTGGCTGGGGACACAATGATGTTTCTAAGGCACTTATATTCTTGTGGGGAAGACAAACAATAACATGAGATAAAGGCTGTGAAGGACGTAAGGATGGAAAAGTACAGGATAACATAAAAATATAGAGGGTGGCTATGACATTGTGATTTACATTCAGGAATACATATTTGATCTTGTCGATTCTAGGGCAGAGCTCCTAAAACCCTTGAAACTTCCTAGGTGATAAGATTAATAAAGGTGTTTTTTGTAACAAGCCCCTGTCAACCACACCTGAGTTTGTTCATGAGGTAACTTTTGGAAAGTCTCTAAGGATGAGGCTAGTTGCCAAGGGAACCAACCCTAAGATTGGAGGGTTGGAACTTTCAGCTCCAGCCTCTGCACCCATCTCTGGTTGTTTACTTGTACTTCTGACTGACAGGCTATAAATCAGAGGTTCCCATGACCCCTTTGTCTTGGCAAGAGCAGGTCACAAAACTCAGGGAAACATGTTACTTAATCAATCACCAGTTTATTGTAAAAGGATATAACTCAGGAACAGCCAGATGGAAGAGATGCACAGGGCAAGGTACGTGGTAGCGCTCCACGTGTACAGCTCTCTCCACATCTCCATGTGTTCACCAACATGGAAGCTCTCAGAACCCTGTTCTTTTGGGGTTTTATGAAGGCTTCATAACATAGTCATGACTGATTAAATCATCCGCTCTTAGCAACTGATTCAACCTCTAACTCCCCTCCCCTCCTCCGAGTATGAGGGGGCATAGGGGGTGGGTGTACAACTGAAAGTTCCAACCCTCTAGTCACCAGGTTGGGGCTCCTGGTGACCAGATCCCATCCTCAGGTGCTTTCCAAAAGTCACCTCATTAATATAACAAAAGACACCTTTATCACTCTCAATACTTAGGAAATTACAAGAGTTTTGGGAGCTGTGAGCCAGGAGATGTGGGAAAAGACTAAATTAGACTTATTTCTTATAAATCACAACATCACACACCTGAAAGATGTATAGTAGGCAGATGAAGAGGAAAGCGAAGAAGCTTCCAAGCAGAGGGAATATGTACAAAGGTTTAGAGACGAAGACGAGAGTTCAAGATGTATCCAAGGAACTGAAGGATACTCAGTGCAGCAAATGTGGGTTTGGGACAGCCAAAACATGAAGCTGGGAAAGGCTTAAATGCAGGAGCGACATGGTCGGACTTGTATTTTAGACAATCCTCTCTAGGTAGGTCTGGAAAATGCCCTGTACAGGGGGAAAACTTGGAAGCAGGGAGACCACAGGGGAAGCTGTTGTTAATATCTAGTAGAGAGAGAACAATTCTTGGACTACAGTAGTAGCAGGCAGTGAAAATGGAAAGACACAAAAGAAGTAAGAAATATTTAAAACCTGGTGATTAATTGGATATGTGGATTGAAGAGGTGCAGTCATCAATGTCTCCCAGGGAAATATTTGATGAATGAATGGCTGGATGTCCAGGGCTCCATACGGACTCCACCCACCCACCCAAACAAAGAGGTATTGGTTGGGTGGATGAGTTCCAGGGGTCTGCTGAGACCTCAGGGACCTCTCAGGGATGTTCATTTTCTTACAGGAAAACTCTGCTGTCTGGTCTGAACTGGAGTTCCTAAGAATGCTCTGGCCGTGGCCTGCGGCACACAGCTCCGTTCTCTGGCCATGGGGCACGTGCTGGTCTTACCCAGATCCATGGTGTGCACATCTGAGAAGCTCCTATTTGGATCTGCTCCTCCAATGACGAAGACCTTCCCTCTCTTGGCATCACCAACTGGGGGTAAATACAAGCAGCTGTGGCCAACCCGAGCACAGGGGCTGTCTCCACCGGGGGTCAAAGTGTACCTGCCAAAGGAAGGATGTATTCAGGAAGCCTGAGCAGAAAATAAACACAGAAGTGTGTTCTTTCCATTCCTCATGAAATATTCACCAGGATGAAGGCTCTTATACATACACAGGCACTTTAAATCATATCCATCAAAGCAGCATTTCCCTGACAAATAACAGTACCTTCCATTTGCACGTAACCTTTGACTTTTCAATTTTGTCATTATTTTCATCTCACATTAACCTAATGGTGACACACTGGGGTCGTAATTGTCCCCATTTGGTAGACAGGGAAACTGACAACCAGAAATGTTCAGTGGTGTGTCCTGGCACTGTTTGTGAATTCAGACAGACCTAGTTCAAGTCCCAGTTCAGGTGCCTTCTAGATGTGTCACCTTTTGGAAGTCACTTAATCTTTCTGAACCTTAGTTTCCTTGTTTGTAAAATGAGAATAACACTAGTTTTTACCTGTGAAGAGTAAGATGAAGTCTTGTAACAGTGCAGGAAAGGACTCAGTAAACGGTGGCTAGAGCTTTATGTGCAATCACAGTGGAACCTAGAGCCCCAATGCTCTTGCCCCTAGCCAGTGATGCTTCCCTCTGTCAAGTAATATTCTCCAGAATTTACTGATTCTAAGAGCTTTTCCAGGTTGCTCATAAAGCTCGACCAAAGTCAAAGCCAAAGCAAGGACTTGGAAAAATCAAATACAGGATCCAGTTATTCTATTCTCTAAAGTTATGAATGCTGAGAAAACATACTTCAAGCTTCCTGGTTGGAAAGACAATTCTGTAGCTATTTTTCAGGCCCATCTTCTCTGACCTCGCTGGCATTCAGTACTCCTGACTCCTCTCTCCTTCTGTTAGTACCTTTCCCCTTACCTGCCTGCCCCCCACCCCTCCCTTTTGGTTCTCTATCCGCCTTTCTGGCTGCTCTTTCTGTTTCCTTCTCTGACTCCTTTCCCGCCAGCCTTCTCCTAACCCTCTGTATCCTTGGATTCTCTTCTCAGTCTGCATTGGCTTACCTGATCAATTTTTATCTGTACCGACTAAGGGCTTCAATTACCACCCATCTATATATTCATCAGTGATTTCCAAATCTATTTCTTTTCCAGATCTCTCTTCTGATGTCCAGATTCACAGATCCCATCACCCCTGAGTAATTACTAACCATGTACCACACATGCTGCTAACTTCCTTACAACCCTGGTTTCACTTAATCTGCATAAAACCCCTTTGAGGACAGTACTATTACCATCCGAGCTTTACAACTGAGGAGAGGACCCAAAGCTTAGAAAGGTTAAATAACTTACCCAGGAGCACAGAGCTATCCAGATACATGGTGAATAAGACTTTTTAAAAATTTCCCTGCCTTCATAGGCCTTACAGACTAGTTAAGAAGAGAAAACACTAAACAGATAATTTCACAAATATCTGTTTAATTTTAAGTGTGCTACAAAGGAGTGCAGGGTATACAGAACATATCATAGGGGCACCTTACACTGTAAAGAGAGGTGGGAGAGGGTAGTGGTCAGAGGCCTCCTGAGGGAGCGCCATTTGAACTGAGATCTGATGTAGAAGTTAGTTGGGCAAAGAGAAGGACAAAAGATGGAGGGAAAGAGCGACCCAGGTAGAGACCAGCACATACAGTTCCTGCATGGGACAGTATAAGGCATACTAAGGCTGAGAACAAAGGATGAGTAAGGGGGTTTGAGGTTGGAAAGACAGGCAGGGAGAGATCATGCAGGGCCCAGTGGGCCAGCTGAAGGCCTCTGATTTTGAACCTAAGAGCAATGGGGAGGCACAAAAGGGTCTTAAACTAGGGAATGCCATGATCGGATTTATGTTGCATAGAGAGCAAGAGTGGACACAGGGAAGCCAGATCAGAGACTCTCCTCCAAGGTCCTGCAAAAGCATTGCCTTTTCTCCACAGCCTCAGCGCTGATCACTTTTCATCACCATCGTCTGCTTAGTCTGTAACCTCCACTACACTGAGACTGTTCACCTTTATACCTTCTGCACCTACATAGCAGCTGCTCCTGTCAGGCCAGTGTTAGTTGCTGAATGAAGGGTTGGTTGAGCAAGCAGCCAAGAAATAGTGAAGCCAGTTTAATCCAAATCCAATTCCCTGAAAATCTTAAAAATGAGTCACGGCCTAGGGGGAAGACACAGTGTTAAAGCTGAGGATGCCAGATGGTCAGTGCCTTATTCTTCCCGGTAAATGGATTGTAATAAAATCAACATCTGCTCTGTGATAATTATTGCCCTACTATCATTCCTCTAAAGACCTTCTCAGACAGTTTGAGTCTAATTACCAGGAGCCGCAGACAGTTTCATCTCTACCCTTTTTTATAGATGTTTAAATATGTTAGTAAACTACTTATAAATGAAACAAAAACTTATGTTTTTCTCTGTCTGAACCCTTCCTTACAGACCATGTTGCTTTCCTGGGCTTGTCTCCAGGCTCCAAGACTGGAAGCTGCTTCATGGTGTCCTATGGACAAGAAAAAAAGGCACTTTTTTACTTTTTAGACATTTACGATTCTCTTGCACCTAAAACATACACATATTAGGTCCTTTCCCTCTTTAAAACCTTTCCTGTTCATGTACCAATTTCTAGGACCTGATTAATTTGAATAAGCATTACCAACCTTGATATAAAGTTATATTTGGGAGCAAATATAACACAACTTTCTTAATACAATTATAGAAGTGTTTTGGCTAAAGTTTTTAGTGTCTGTGATTTTCCTGGGAAAGAGCACATATCAAAATTTTCAGAGGTTGTGTTTATGTTTATCAAAAGATAAAATATTTTAGAAGGCTGAGAAATACTGAACTCTAGGATAAATCCTGGTCTCAGCATCACATTCAAAGCCTTCTGGTCTCAACCTTCTTCCCAGGAACTCACCTCCACAATTTCTTGCTATATTGAGTTATTCTTGCTATATTTGTTGTTCCTCTAACATCGCGAGCCCTTTCATAACTTGTACCCTGTGTTGCTCCCCCTATCTGAAATGTGCCTTCCCTTCTAGTTCACTAGCAAACTCCTAATCAACCTCCAAAGCCCAGTTCAAATGAACCCTCCTCAGTAAAACCTTAACTGATGTATTGCTTTCCACTTACATCCTCAAGTTAGTTACTTCCTTCTCTTTCTGAACCACCATCATTTCAGGGATCACCTTGAATGTAATCATCTATTTAAAAGTCTCTAGATTAGATTCTAGTCTGAATTTCAAGAGAGTTGGGCCTGTCTTGTTCATTCAGAGAACCTACCAATGGGCCCGCCATAGAGTAGAAATGAGGGATGAGTGGATGAAGAAAGAAAATGAATGAAATTTCTGGGAGATGAACGGATAAATCCAATCTCTGGCCAAAGCTACAGACTGCTGTCCCCAAAGCCCAAAGTGCAGCGAAGTAAATTTGGTATGGCCAGGGCCTTCCCACAACCACACCTGCCAGACCCATCCTCCAGTCCCATCTCCGCGTGGCAGCGACAGGGCACAGGAGACTGGGTCAGCAGAGAACAGGCTGGCTCCTTTCCGTCAATATGGCCGAGCCAGAGCTCGAGGAGGGCCTCCCCAGCGCTTTCCACCCGGCCTGAGCCCACTCTTCTACAGGATGCGGCCGCTTCCCGCCCAGGATCGCATCAGACCCTGAGTCCTGTGACGCCCCCGAGCCCCAGTTCGCATTACCTGCGGTGACTTTGGCCAGTACCGGACTGTGGCTCCGCCCCAATGGGGGCGGGGCATGGGCCTTTGTCCTATCCCAGACCCCGGAAGAGCGAAGCGGCCAACCGCTTCCCTCCTGCCCGCCTCCAAGGCCTGGCCCCCTCAGCGCTCCCTTAAAGGGGTGTAGGCCAGGCTGTGCATCTTGGGGATCAAATAGGCCGTGCGGTTGCAGGGATCTTATACCGTACGTCAGCGGAGTACATAAACCAGGGATACTTGGAAACAATTTACAAGTGAAATGCCGGGTGTTGGGCGTCCACTTGGATGACCTAATTCCTTCAGCAGCTGGGCTATTATCCTAAAGGAGCTAGGATATTTTCAGTTCCAGCGACTGTTAGAAATGGTTTTTGAAAGGGAGAGTTAGGAGTGTTTTCCTGGGTGTGAAATCTACTTGCTCAGTCTTTAGGCCAGTTCAAGATTGGGCACCTTAAACGGCTGATTCATTCCAGAATTAGAATGTGCGACTATGGCAGGCACTATGATGAACCAAACAAGGTGTCTGGCCTCCTGGAGCTTACAATCAAACTAGAGAGAGAGATTAAATAGAAAAACAAGTAACTAGGTACGTTTTGTACAAAGTGTAAGGAACAAAAAGTTCATCAATGAGAGTATCTCTTGGGAAGGTTAATTTTCTCTGGGCCTCAGTGTGGTCCGTCTGTAAGATGGGGCTAATAAGATTTCTGTCACAAGGTTATGGTGGCAAATACATGAGCTAATATAAAGTGCTCAGTGCCCAGCTGCTGGCGTAGAGCTGGTCCTCTGTAAAGTGTAATGCTATTCCTAGCTATAAACCAACTCTAGACACGAGTCCTGCGTTATAAGTGTTCATCTGCATTATCTCTGGTCTCCATAACCATAGGTTCCCTATGGCTTTTCTCAAAATGGAGAGGTGGCTCACCAATGCCTGTTTCAGAGAACGCCACAATTACTTAAGAGGGCTGAGGCCAGTGGTATCCTAGGAAATACAGGAAACAGCTAAGGAAGGAAGCACTGGCACTCCTGGGGTATAGAACTATGGTAGCTTAGTGGAAAGCAGAAGGACACACTTGGGTTCAAATCAGGCTCCAGATCTAACCATCTAACACTGACATTTGGCAAGCTCATAACCCTCTGCGAGCCCTAGTTTCCTCATCTCCAGAATGGGAACAGCAGAATGCTCTGATGTCCCCTGTGTCTTTTGGCTAGATCCATTTCAAAGTACCACGCTGGAGTTGAGCATAAACAAAAACTGGAAGAGGTTTGTGGGCAAAATAACAATCAGTTTTCATTGTAGGACTTATGCTTTTAGACTAGAAA
>NW_017731353.1:52960-55619 GCF_001890085.2 Hipposideros armiger | reverse complement strand
CATTCAGAATCCCCCTTCTCCACCGTGTCCCCTGTGGGCAGGTGATATATATATATATATATATATATATATATATATATATATATATATATATTGTTTCAGGTGTATAGAACAATGCAATAGTTATCCTTTTCACCCTTAATTACTTTCTAATATACTATATATTTATTGCTTATGTTCTATGTGCTTCTAGAATGTAGCTATGGGTTGAGGATAGGGATCTTCACCTATTTTGTTTGTTGAATATCCCAAGTGCCTACGACTGTACCTGGCACAGAATTGGTATTCAATAAAAGCTGTTGAATGAACGAATGTTGAAGGTACTTGGTGCCAGGTCCTGTTCTTGGCACTGAGGGTACAACAAAAACTCCGTGCCCCGTGGGATTCACACTGACGTAAATTTAAACCAGCTAAGCCTGTGTTCCAATCTCGGTCCCCCCACCTATTCCCTTTGAGATTTGGGGAAAATTAATCTCTGAGCCTTGCTTTCCTATCAATCATTAAGAGGAAAAACAGAAAAAGAGCATTTAGATAGCATTCAGCATAATAAACGCTTTAATATTTGTTTGACTTCCTTCTAGACTGGAAGATTAGTATACTAGCCTGACATCTCTGCCACAGATTTAGGCACGGGCTTACCTAATTTTTAACTGAAGATGTTCTCGTGAGAGAATGCTTAAATGGGTCGTAGTGAGAAACCAGGGAATGACTAGGGTCACCTACTTCGCCGTTTTGCATCGGAAAAGCCTCGCTGGGTCCCCAGGCGTTCAAGTCTGGAGGAAGGGAAGAGGAGGAAAAGAGGACTAGCTGGCCGCTACCGAAAACTACAAATCCCAGCCCTCTCAGCGGCAGACAACTACGGGTCCCAGTCGGTTTCACTGTTTGGACGCAGCGGGCCCGGTAGGGACTGCAGCCTGCGTTCAGCGGGAGAAGGCTCGGGGCGTGCCAAGGCAGCGGGGAGAATCGGGTCAAGCTTTACGCCGCTGCGCAGACGCCTCTCACGGGCCGGACGTGACGTAGGAAAAGTTCCGGCTTCGGCCTTTGCCGCTGCCGCCGATACTCCAGTCGCCGCCGCCGCTGCCGCCGCCGCCGCTGCCGTTCGGGCTTGTTATTTCTAAAATGGCGCCCCTAGACTTGGACAAGTATGTGGAGATAGCGCGGCTGTGCAAGTACCTACCGGAGAACGACCTGAAGGTGAGCCCGGCCGGGGCGAGAGCGCTGCTGGCGGGGCTAGCCCCTTCCGGCAGTGGGGCGCCCGCCGGCCCGCCCTTCTCTCCGTGGGACCCCCGCCAGCATCCCGTCCCGTCCCGTTACGAGGGAGGGCCTGACGCGGTGCCGAGCGACTCAGTCCGACTTGGCTGCTCGCGGAGAGCGGAGGGAGCCGTAGTCCCCCGAATGCTGTCCCGGTTCTGTAGCGGGGATCCTGAGGGATGTCGCGGCCTCTGTCCCAGGGTTGTCCCTCCTGGCCTTCGGGTGCCCCAGGGCTCTGAGCCCTAACAGCTGTGCTTAGAATAGAAGCCTTCTCTTCCCAACCCCTCCTCCGGTCTCCCGGAGTCCGAACCGAGCCCCAGCAGGCAGTGCCCTCGGGATGGGTTAGCCCCCCGAGATGTGACAGGCGCGCCGGGTGGCTGGCGTCTGACAGGAGATGCCGCCGGCCCCCGGAGCGCGGCCTCCGTGTTGTTTAGGTTCCTGAGGACCGGGAAGACGGTGGGCGGCCGCGGTTTGGTTGTGATGCGGGAGACCGTCAGGGCGTCCCTCTTTCCCTACCACTCCTCCCAGCTGCTGCTCAGGAGTCTTGGTTTTCTTCTGCCAACTCGGATATGAATCCCATTTCCGAGGCTGTTGTTGAGCTATAAATGGATAAAGCTAATATAAGTGGGTAATTTAGTAGGCCCTCAATAAATACAAATACTTTTCTGCCCTTTAAGTTGTTTCCCCATAATCCCTTCTTAACTCAAGATTTCTTTTTTTTTTTTTTGGTTTACTAAAGGAGAGCTTTTTTTTTTTTCTTTGTTATTGTCAAGTCTAAGTAACAGTAAATGTATATGTGAGTAAAGGAATAAATGTTAAGCCTTTGACAAGTGTTTCTGTTTCTGTGTGTTAAAACCAGTGCTTAGGTGTCTAGCAGTGTATAGCGGTTATTAGTGCTACTGTCTGTTTTAGTTATTCAGTTAACTTTGGCTTGTATGTGGTAAGTGGGCAAACTGTGGATAGTTGTGAATTCTTTTTATACTTTAAGCTGTGGGTTTAAATCAATTTATCTTTGTCCATGAATTTTTTCTTTTAAGGAAGATGTTACTGGTTTTTTCTTTTGCCCTTTTGGTACAGGAAGTTGATATTTAACGTTAGGTAACACATATGCAAAATGTTGACGGCCAAAGGAGCTGTTGTGAATGTAATTTATTTGTACTTATAGGTAAATATGTGCTATTATACGACAGGGGAGTCATTCTTGTGCATTTCCCCCTTCTTAATAGGATAATTTAATTAAAATGAGGACAAAGCCAGTATTAGTAGAAATGCAGCTTTCATGCTCATCTGAGTACTGTGTGGCTTCTTTCTGCTATATGCTTTTTAAGGAAACAAGGATACAACCAACACAGGTAATCCAGTTCATGGAAATCTAACCAGACATCTTTTGGTAACATTGTTAATCCCA
>NW_017731353.1:42884-48305 GCF_001890085.2 Hipposideros armiger | reverse complement strand
GGAACACAACTCCTTGACAATTAACAAGCTTTGGACGTTTCTGGATGATGGATTTGTTCAAACTGTCCAATTGCCAACAACACACATTCTAATTGATTGTTTGGAGCTCGAAAAACACACCACCTTTAAAATCCCACCACATTGAGAGCATAACCTTCCTTTGATGAATGCCTGCTTTCGATGTCGTTTGAGGCGAATCATCACGTCGGGACCAAGACTGTTTGTGCACCACATTGTTGTAACAATCCACTTCTCATCACCAATTATCAATCGCTTCAAAAAGGGATCGTTTTCGTCATGTTTAATGAGCATATTGCAGATGTTTATATGCGCCATCAAATGAACTTTTTGAGTTCATGTGGAACCCAAATATCGAACCTGCTTACATATCCCAGCTTCTTCAGGTGGTCGTGAATGCTTGAATGATGGATGTTCAGTGTTTCTGCAATCTCTCATGTCGTGTAAGCTGGGTTTGACTGATCAATGCCTTTATTTTGTCGTCATCAACCTCGGTGGGCCTCTCTGACCAAGGAGCGTCGTTGAGATCAAAATCACCAGCACAGAATTTTGTGAACCATCGTTGGCACTGACATTCTTGTAGAACATTGTCACCGTAAACTTTATGCAAGCTTGATGTGCGTTCTTCCCTTTATGGAAGTAAAACAGTAAATTATGGCAAAAATCCAGTTTGGTCTTCCATCTTCAACTTGTAAAATCTCCAAAACTCAACCAAATCGCTCAATTTTTTTTTAGAATGAAGCTAGAACTGTCAGCTGTCAAATGACATAGCAATAACATAGATGTGAATGACTCTAGTACTTCCAAAAATGAACTAGCGCCATCTGTTGTAAACATTCATCATGACTTTTCTGACAATCCAATAGAATCCCATACTTCTTTCTGCCCTCTGTGTAGTAGGGCGATAGGAAGGTAAACAAAAGATCATTGCATAATGTGATAGGTGCTAAAATATAGGGCTGTCCAGGATATTGGGGAACATAGAAGAAACAGCACCTAACTCTGGAACCAGAGATGGCTTCACAAAGGAGGAGCAATGAGAGGATGAGCAGTTTGTTCAGGTAGACAAAACAGGAAGGAAAGAACATGCAAGCAGAATAAATACCATGTGCAATGATACAGCTTAATGTGAAAGAACATGGCAGATTCAGGGAACTTGAGGCAGTTTGGTTTGGCTGGAGGTGGTGCTGGGAAGACAGGCAGAGGGCAAATCATAGAAGACTAGGCTGATAAACTTGGATGTTTATTTTTTAGATGGTACATGAATAAACACTTTGGAATGTTTTTATATTTTAGGGTAAAACACATCATACTGTGACTTGTTTAAAATGCGGCTAACTAAAAAGATTCAAAGAAAACTATTACAGAGATACACTCTTATATGTGATAGGAATATGACAAAATTGTGATGAATGATAGTATCTGAATGGAGTTTGGGAAACGCTGCTATAGACAGAAGAGTGCCCTTGAGAGTTTCTTTTCATAATTGAAAGGAATGCATTTAATAAAGATAGGAATATACAAATAAAATTATATACTTCAGTGTGGTAGGCTGAGGTGTCAAGAGATTTTTAAGGAGAATAGTAGGTTTTAGAAATATTATGGCAGCATTGTGGCCCATGGATTGGAATGGGACAAAAACGTCATAGAAGCAATAGGCCAGGTGACATGAGAGCTTGAGGAAACAAGTGATTCTGGTGTTTAAAAGGAAATGAAGACGGTATAATAGGACCTGTTGACAGAGTAGGTCTAGATTATGAGGGAGAGGTAAGAGTTCAGTGTAATCTCGTAGTTTCTGGCGTGGATTACTTAGTAAATACTATAACTAGATTAAAGAATGCAAGGGGGTTTGGTTTGGGCCAAACTGATTTTGAGATGCTGCCAAGACAAGACGTTGAGGTAGATATATTCAGAAGACTTGGATACACAGATGTCAAATGTACTCCAGACACTGTTCTACTGTCCTAATAGTATTAAACTCAGGAGAAAAGTCTAGACCAATGGTTTTCAACTGGGGGTGATTTTGCATTCAAGAGGGTATTTGGCAATGTCTGGAGACATTTTTGATTGTCACACCTGGAGGGTTCTTATGGGTATCTAGTGGATGTAGAGGCCAGAGATATTGCTAAACATCCTATAATACACAGGACAGAAGCCCCCCACAACAAAGACATTTATCAGTAGTAGTGTTGTGGTTGATAAACTTTGGTTTAGATTGAAGATACAGATATTTCCTTCTGGATTGTAAGGGTATGAATATCATTGTCACCTTGGATTCCTATTGCTCATTCGCAGTGATTTGAATTATAGTGGAGACTCTGTACAAAGGCTGTGTAAAGTGTAATTTTAGATACATTTTTATTTCTTAAGGATATTTTATACATATTAGTATGTAAAAGTAAATAAAGGAAATAGTATGTTTTAAACAGCAAGATCATCTAAACAAAGAATTACAAAATTTTTTCTTTTTAAAGATTTTTATTGGGGAATTGGGGGATGGGAACAACGCTGGGGAATTGGCGGAAGGGGAACAGACAAGTTGCTGTCCTTTTGTTCTTCAGTCTAGTTGTGGAGGANCTGATACAGATAATAGTCTTTTTAGGATTGCAAATAGCATGCATTTTTAGGTATGTCTTCCACTTTATCACTTTTCTTTTTATCTTCCATTCTAGCTAAACACATTGGACTACCATCTTCTGACAACATGCCCTGTACTTCCCTGCTCCTTTGCTTCTGTTCAGTCTGTTTCTTTCACCTATTTATTTAATATATACATAGCATAAATATTAAATTATTTAGTACTCTTTGAATTGGGTACTAATATTTGCCCCAATTTACAGACAGCTAACTGACGCACAAGTTGCTTAAGTCACTTTTCCAAAGTCATGCAGCTAGTAAGTTAGTGGAAGAGCTGAGATTCAAACTTAGGCAGCCTGGTTCCAGGGTTCACATCCTTAACTACCACTTATGCTTCCTCTATACAGAACCCTCCCTGCCCCTTTTGAGCTCTAGCTCAGGTGCCACTTTCTCCATGCAGGACTCCTGAATTCTATAGTTAGAATTACTAGCAATGATTAGAATTTACATAGCTACTTATAGTTTTTAGAGCACCTTCATGTCCATTCTGTCATTTACACAATCCTTGTGATAGGCAGAATAGATATTAAAGCCAGGACTTGATTAGGTTTAAGTGATTTTTGCCACAGTGACTCAGCAAAGTACAGGCCTGAATTTATTTGCTATTAAAAATTCCCATTCTTCCCAGACAAAGAAAAGCTACAGGAGTTCATCATCACCAAACCAGTGTTACAAAAAATGTTAAAGGGACTTCTTTAAGAAGAAGGGGAAAAAATATCAAAATGTGACTAATGTATTAGTCACATGTATTAGCAATAGCTACATACCTATCAATCATTACTTTAAATGTATTGAGTTGTCAGAAAAGTCATGACGCATTTCCGCAATAAAAAACAGACAAAAATACGTCATGTCTTTTCCGACAACCCAATAAATGGATTAAATGGTCCAATAAAAAAATGTAGTATGGGTCGGCTGAGTGGCTTAGTTGGCTAAGAGTGCGAGCTCTGAGCAACAGGGTCTCCAGTTCGACTCCCACATGGGCCAGTGACCTGTGCCTGAGCTGAGCTGCCAATAGGTGGCAGGATGGCTCAGCTGGTGAGAGCAAGTGCTCCTAATAACAAGGTGGCAGTTCCACTCCTGCATGGGATGGTAGGCTACACCCACCTGCAACTAAGATTGAACACAGCACCTTGAGCTGAGCTGCCCTGAGCTGCTGTCGGGCGGCAGGATGGTTTAGTGGTTAGAGCATGCGCTCTTAGCAACAAGGTTTTTGGTTTGACTCCCGCATGGGATGGTGGGCTATGCCTACTTGCAACTAAGATTGAGCATGGCAACTTGAGCTGAGTGGCCAAGAGCTGCTGATGGGCAGCCGGATGGCGACTGGACTTGGAGCTGAGCTAGCTGCACCCTCCACAACTAAGACTGAAGGGCAACAACTTGGCTGTTCCCCTTCCCCAATTCCCCAACACTGTCCCCCTTCCCCAATTCCTCAAAAATATCTTAAAAAAAAAAAAGACCCAACCGTTAAAAAAAGTAGTATGGCTGAATGGAGAAGAAAATAAGACCGATACATATGCTGCCTGCAAGACAAAACACTTCAGCTTGGAAGACACGCATAGACAAAGTAAAAGGATGGAAAAAGATATTTCATGAAAATGAAAATGAAAAAAAAAAGTCAGGGTAACAATACTTATATTAGACAAAATAGACTTCAAAACAAAGGCTCTAACAAGAGATAAAGAAGGACATTTCATATATCATCGCCAAGACGTGGAAGGAACCTATGTGTCCATTGGATAAAGAAGATGTGGTACATATATACAATGGAATATCTCTTGGCCATAAAAAAGAATTAAACCTTCTTATTTATTTCAACAATATGGATGGACCTAGAGGGTATTATGCTAAGCGAAATAAGTCAGAGAAAGACAAAATAATATATCATTTCACTTATATGTGGAGTCTCAAAAACAAAATAAACGAACAATCAGAATAGAAACAGACTTATAGATACCGAGAACAAACTGATGGTTGCCAGATGGGAGGGAGGTTAGGGGGCTGGGTGAAAAAGGTGAAGGGATTAAGAAGTACAAATTGGCAGTTACAAAGTAGTCAGGGATGTAAAGTACAGCATAGGGAACATAGTCAATAATATTATAATAACTATGTATAGTGCCGGGTGGGTACTGCAATGTGGGGAGGGGGAAGATCATAAATTATATAAATGTCTTAAGCACTATGCTGTACACCTGAAACTAATATAATATTGAATGTTAACTGTAATTGAAAAAAAAATTAAAGAAATTAAAAAAATAAAATGCCATTAATTGAGGGAAAAAAAATTCCCATTCTTTTCTATATTGACCTTTGCCCCAAAGCGCTTTTGCTCCATTTTACCACTTACAGTGTTCTGTCTTGTAGGATAGAGAATATGTCTGTCTCCACCATTAGACTACAAGCTTCTTGAGTTTCAGGACCGTATGTTTATTTTTGTACTCTCCACAGTCTTAGAACACTACCTTGTATGTAATAGACAATCAGTTAAGGTTTGTTGAATCAAACTGCATTCTGCTTTACAGCAAACATTTATATGTTTTCTCTGTCTAGTCCTGTTCCCTGTGGGTGCCAGAGGTATTGGGTTGTCGGAAAAGTCAAGACGTATTTTTTCTATGTTTTTCAAAGGTCATTTATTTATATAAAGAACAAAGATCAATCAATGATGTATTGCCCGTTTTGTTCGATAACCTTTTGCCATCTTTCAGTGAGCTTCATAATTCCTCGTTCATAGAAGGATCTGCCTTTATTTGCGAAAAACTGAACAAG
>NW_017731353.1:38198-39474 GCF_001890085.2 Hipposideros armiger | reverse complement strand
GAGGGCAGTGTCACTGGCCCTCATATGTGGGATCCGAACCAGGGCCCTCTGGCGTCCCAAGCCAGCTCTTAACCAACGCGCCACTCGGTCGGCCCAAAGAATTACAAAAATTTAAAACGCAGTGTATTTGAGGGACAAAGGAGGAACAGGGGGACAGAAGCAGAGAATAGAATGGTATCTTAAGGAAACAGTAGAGAAGGGAAATAGGGTCTCTTGAGAATAGGGGCCATGAACCCCTGCTTGTTCAAGGAGTAGGAGTGAAGTGGGCACCGTGGGGAGAGATGGGTGTAGTTTGCCCTCAATTTGGGATAAGATTGAGAATCTTGCCTTAGTGCCTGTACTGGAGCAGTAAGAGAAACCACACTTCCTAGGGGCTTGTCCCAGGGCAAGGCTGGGCTTTAGGAGGCCACTGTGTATAGGCTGGCATATGTAGAGTTTGTACTGAGATGTCATAGATTTCTCATTTCTGTGTTTGCTTGATGTGAACTTGTAAGCTACTGCTGAACTGGAGAAATGAGAGGCAGTGGCTTTGGCTTAGAGACGTAGCTCTAAATCCTCAGCTGGGACTGCAGAAGTGGCAGTTACAGGAGACAGCTGTTAGTTCACTGGTTAGTGTGCCTGGCCTCAGGTTATACATGCTGCCTGAATAGTTTACATATGTTCTCTAGACACTCACTACCAGCCTTTGAGATTGGCAGGGTTTCACAGTGACGCTCTTTAGTTTGTAATCTGTTACTTTCCTATCGGTACTGGGGGTATGGGCCAGTCACCGATGGTATGGGAGTGACTTGCCATTCTGGAGGCGTTATGGACAAGGAGAGCCAGTCATATGTGGGTGCAAATGTTGGCATATTCATATATAGGAACCATGGAGTCCCTCAGGAATCTGTACTGTGATTAGTTTCAAAATGTTAATTAAATGATAACTCACTTTGTTCCAAATGGATATAGAGTGGTTTACAAAGATGTATTCAATATAGCCTGATAAATTATATTCAGAATAAGTAAGAAAAAGGAGACAAAGAGAAGATAAAGATAGGAAACCAAAATGGAGTTAACAGTAGAAGTAAAAATAGTATATGAAACAAAAGCTATGATGACCAGGTTACTTCTTTGAGATTAGGCCTTATTAAGCTTTCTTGGAGCCTACTGAAAGATGGAAACTGATCAATTAAAAAATCCAGAGTCTGGGGCCGGCCGAGTGGCGCGATGGTTAAGAACTGGCTTGGGATGCCAGAGGACCCCGGTTCGGATCCCACATATGAGGGCCAGTGAC
>NW_017731353.1:28264-34815 GCF_001890085.2 Hipposideros armiger | reverse complement strand
CTGCTCAGCTTGGGCCGGGACTTGAACCGCTGTTGCTCAGAGCTCAAACTCTTGAGCGAGCTCTTAACCAACTGAGCCATTCAGCTGGCCCTCACTTGTCATATTTTGTTGAAAATTTATCATTTCTTTAGTGGAAATGAGAATAGGAAAGGTTCAGAAAGATGAAATTGTTGGTACGTGATTTTTCAGGAAGTCACTGCTAGAATAGGATGAGAGCGATTTCGTTCAATTTTTTCATCTGTTGGGTTTTTGTTTGTTTTTAAGAGTTTTAAGGCAGTGACAGGAGGGGCACACCGTATCTTTAGACCCTGTCAGTGTTTAGCCTAGTTGGAAACCTTCTATGTATCTGTAAAGGTTTTTTTACAGGGAAATGAAAGGTGAACAGACACCCATAACCTGTCGTATGCATACAGTGGAGTTGGGGCTATAAAACATGCAATACATGGTGAACAATAAAGTATTTATGAATGCTAACAGGACTTACTGTCTTCTGTACAATTTCCCTGTCTTAAATATGACTGCTTAGAGGAGCAGAAATTGGTTGCTTAGAGGAGCAGAAAAATGGGGAGCTGCTCAGTGAGTAAAGTCCTATTTTGACTATACTTAGAGAGTTGTTTTCTTTTTGGCTTTTCAGTCTGCTCTCTGAATGATTGATATCTGACATCTGCATGTTATCAGCTTCTAAATAGAAACCCCATTACATCAGCTGTGATCTGTTAAGATCGTAGATCTCTAAAGTAGATTTTAGGAGTGGATTTCTTTATTTTAAAGATTTTATTGGGGAATTGGGGGAGGGGAATCAGGGAAAGGGGAACAGACAAGTTGTTGTCGTTTTGTTCTTCAGTCTAGTTGTGGAGGACGTCGCTTCACTGGCCGGTGTTGGTATTATCATTGCGTTCTTCCCGGGTGAGACAGATCGGTCGCTGGCCTCTGGACGGCCGCTCACGGCGGCTCTTGGCAGCTCATACCAGCTGCCAGCCACTCACGNCCTCATATGTGGGATCCGAACTGGGGTCCTCTGGCATCCCAAGCCAACTCTTAACCAACACGCCACTCGGCCGGCCCAGCATAGTTGACTCTTTTAAGGAGGGCGCAGCTCACAGTGGCCCAGCCAGGAATCGAACTGGCAACCTTAGTGTTATCAGCACGACGTGCTAACCAACTGAGCTAACCGGTCACTCCAGAATTCACTTTTAAAGTGTACAATTTAGTGGATTTTAATATATTCACAGAATTGTGTAGCTATCACCATAATCAATGTTAAGAACATTTTTAGTACCCCAGAGAGAAACTCCATACCCATTAACAGTAACTCCCCATTTCTTCCTACCCCAAACCTCCGCCCTAAGCAACCACTAATTTACTTCCTACCTCTATGGATTTGACCATCCTGGACATTCCATGTAAATTGAATTATATATTATGTGGCCTTTTGTGACTGGCTTATTTTACTTTGCACAGTGTTTTTTAGGTTCATCTATATTGTGACAGTACTTCACATATCAGTACTTCATTCCTTTTATGGCAGGATAGTCCCTTGTATGGATGTATCACATTTTGTTTATCCATTCATCTGTTGATGAACACTTGAGTTGTTTCCACTTTTTGGTTATTGTGAATAATGCTGCAGAGAACATTGATGTACAGATATCTGTTTGATACTTTCACTAATTTCAGTTTTTTTGTGTATATACCCAGAAGTGGACTTCTTGGGTAAAGTGGTAATTCTGTGTTTAGTGTCTGAGGAACTGCCACACTGTTTTTCATTGTGGCTGCACCATTTTATATTCCTACCAGCAATGTATGAGAGTTCCAATTTTTCCACGTCCTTGGTAAACTTATTTTCCATGCAAAAACAATTACAGCCCTCCTAGTATGTGTGAAGTGGGTATCCCATGGTGCCCACTTATATCTATTTCCCTAATGACTAATGATATTGAGCATCTTTTCATGTGCTTGTTGGCCATTTGTATATCTTCTTTGGAGACATGTCTATTCAAGCCTTTGCCCCATTTTAAAATCAGGTTATTAGTCTTTTTGTTGTTGAGTTGTAGGAGTTCTTTATATATTCTGGATATTAAGCCCCTATCAGATATACGATTTCCAGATATTTTCTCCCAATCTACATGTTGTCTCTTCACTTTATTGTTGCTGTCAAATGTTTAATTTTGATGAAGTCCAGTTTATTTTTTTGTTTTGTGTATCGCTTATGCTTTTGATATATCTAAGATTTCATTGCCAAATCCAAGGTCATAAGGATTTACCCCTATGTTTTCTTCTAAGAGTTACATAGTTTTAGCTCTTATATTTAGGTCATTGATCCATTTTGAGTTGATTTTTGTATATGCTGTGAGGTAGGAGTCCAACTTATTTCTTTTGCATGTGAAATCCAGATGTGCCAGCACCATCTGTTGGAAGGACTATTATTTCTGGTAATATATTTTTAATAAGTTTTTGCATAGGTAATACATTAATATGGTTTCAAACTTAAAAAGTATAAAAGGCTATAAATGTTAAGTCTTTCTTAACCCAGTTTCCTTCCTCATATTGGTAACCAGTATTATGTTTCTTATGGATCCTTCCAGAAACAACAGTTTAGGTATGTACAAGTAAATACGTGTGTGTGTGTGTGTGTGTGTGTTTCTTTTAATACAGAAGGTAGTATATACATCATTCTGCATTTTTTTCCATTAGTACTGTTTTCTAGTTTCAAAATAACATTTTTTTAAAAAGAAATTCAGTAACTACAGAAAAATATGTAGAATAACCTATCAACACATCTATGTTTTCTTCTACCAAGAATACATTTTTTTTATGCTTTTTTAAAAAGTAAAAGAAAAAGATGCAAGTGGACTTCCTTTTGTTTGAGCAACTGCTGCTGCGGTTTGATGTATATCCATCTTGGTCATATCTGATAATTCAGGGTATGTTTATAATGTAGTAGATTGAGTGTATGATGTGTGTGTGTGTGTAAAACTTTGCAGAGCACTTGCGTGCAGTATCTTATGTAATCCTCAGACTATTCCCAGGTAGGTGTATCTGTTTTGCGGGTGAGGAAACTGAGGCACAGAGAGATCAAGTAACTTGTTTACACAGCTAAGTAACAAACAATATACTAAGTCTAGATAGTAAGAGGTAAAGCTAATATTTGATATCTGATCTCTTGGACTTCAAAGGCTGTGCCCCCAGCTTCTGAATTATGCCATGGTATTACTTAGTATACCAATTTTCTTAGAGTATAACATATTCTGAGATTGGTACTTGTTGGTTTGGGAATAAAGGAGTATTCCTTCTCTGTCCTCGAATCGATGTCTCCAGAATTTGACCTTCCAGCTGCACTGATCACTCCTCTTTTGAAACATTTTTTCACTGGTGTCCCAGAATACCTGTCTCTCATGGTTTCCTTTGTGCCTCACCATGCAGTCAGTCTCATTTGCTAGTTCCTCCTTTTTTCCCTAACTTCTAAGGGAAGTCTTTAAGGCTCATTTCTTGAACTCCGAGTAAAGTATTATAGCTGTAACTGTTAGAGTGTATATCTCATATTTAAATAAATTGTACCATTTAGATTCCTTAATGTTTAAAATCATACCATTATGCTTGTGTAGTTTAATTTCTCCTTTCTTGGCACACTGATCATAAAATCCACCAGGGTCTCTGGCTGTAGTGTAAACTGGTCCCAGATGGGAGGAAGGTTCCCCTCTAGTTCTCTATGTGTAACAGGACTCTGCACTTCCATTCCTAGAGTGCTGTTGTGAGAATCATTTTCCTTCTGTGAAATCTTTTGATTTAAGTGCTTTCAGAGGACAAATGTTTTAAAAATGCAAACATTGAATTATTTTTAAAAAGAGTGACTCCTCAACTTGAGATGTGCATTTTGTAATTAATTCTCATTAACTTTTTTGTTTTGAGATGATTGAGGATTTATATGCAATTGTAAGAAATAATACTGAGAGGTCCCATATTACCCTTACCCAGGTTTTCTCCAGTAGTAACATCTTGTAGAACTATAGTACAAATACCTCAGTAGGATATTGACATTGATACAATCCACAATCTTGTTCAGATTTCTCCAGTTTTACTTCTATTCATTGGTGTGTGTGTGTGTGTGTGTGTGTGTGTGTGTGTGTGTGTTTGGTTGTATTAGTTTTATTACATCTGCAGTCTTATGTATCCAATAGCACATTCAGGACAGTTCCATCACCACAGTGATTCTTCATATCTTTTTTTAATTTATTTTTTATTTTTTATTTTTATTGTTAGTTTCAGGTGTACAGAACAATGCAATAGTTACCCTTTTCACCCTCACAAAGTAACAACCCCCCTCCCCCCTCTTCATATCTTTTTATAAACACACCTGCTTCCTTCCTGCTGCCCCTCCCTCCCGGACCCCTGGCAACCACTAATCTGGTTTCCATTTCTATAAATTTGTCATTTCAATAATATTATAAAGTAGAATCATACAGTATGTAACCTTTTAGGAGAGGCTTTTGTTTCACTTTGCATAAATCCCTTGAGATTAATCCATGTTGTGGTATGTCGGTAGTTTGTTTCTTTTTATTGCTGACTAGTATTCCATGGTATAGATGTAACACAATTTGTTTAGCTGTTCATTTGTTGAAATACATCTGATTTATTTCCAGTTTTGGGCTATTATGAATTAAGCCTCTGTGGACATTTGTGTACAGATATTTATGTGACCATAAATTTTCACTGCCAAGAGTTACAATTGCTGGGTCAAGTGGTAAGTGCGTGGTTTGCAATTTACTTTAAAAATTAGCAGATAAAAACCTTTTCCTGTTACAGTTATTTACTCTTACATTTGTTGATGAAAGCATCATTTTATAGTTTTGTAAAACTATGTGTCCTCTAGAATCTGTTGTCTGTGTAGCCAGGGAGTTTGCATTTTGGAATAGTCACTATATCATCCTTAGGCATAATGAGATGAAAGTGAAAGTCAACAGAAATCTAATTCCAGAATCGTCAAAGTGTAGTTTTCTTTTCTTTCCTGTCAAACAGTAAAAGTATTTTTGTCTTTTTGACATTAGTTTTAATATTGTAGTAAAAAGTTGCATTTTATCTTTTCTTCTTCCAGCGGCTATGTGANCACCCTCACCAGGTAACAACCCCCCTCCCCCCATCTATTGCCCTCCCACCCCCGAAGACAACTGTTTGATCACAGCGTCCTGTGCAGCTTGTTTATAGTCTATACAGTGACAGGCTCTATATAGAGAGAGGACTGTTTCCTGTAATGTCCCGTACTACAGGTTGATGTCAATGACATTAAAGTGCAGTTTGGGGTAAAACCAATTGGGAAAGGAGGGCAGTACAATTCAGGGTGGAGTTTATAGTAAGTTTGTTTAGGTAACATTTTCATAATTGATCTTTAAAGAGGTGTAAACAGTGGAGCCTTCAAATTTACAAGTAATCAACAGTTTCCTGAGAGTGGACCAGTGGAAAGATCAACATTGTAGGAAGTAGAGAACTTGTTTCTCCCAGAGATGTATTGTGGAAGGAAGAATGGGAGATGAGCTGCTTTGGCAGCTTGTGTCAGAGGATGTGTTGGGGGAAACATTCGAATTGTAATTCATGGTATGGGCTCTGACCTTCACTGATGGAAGCTAGGCCTCTTCTTAAAAGATGTGCATTCTGAAAGGGAGCATGGATAGGACAGGTGCCTCATGGCAACAGAGAGCTCTACCGCTTTTGTAGTATACAAACTACAGCAAAGCACTTCTACAGATACCTTTGGGGAATGTACCTGAAAAAACATTCCAGGTAGTATTTGAGCCAAGGCACTGTACCTAAGAAAGGTGGGTGAGGTCCTGAGATAGATACTTTAAAACATGACTATATTGTTTTATTTTAAAAATTGTACAGTATCAGAAAAATATTTTCAAAATACTATTAATAATTACTACTTTATGAAGCTACTTAAAAAGAGTAGTGCTCTTTATTCTGGCAAGAGGAGGAGAAGAAAGGTGGTAACGAAAAGCTGTAAAAAAAATACAGGCCAAACATAGCATATTTGTTCTTTGGAAGTAACCTTAAGCTACATGGAAGTGAGTTAGGGTTTAAAAAAATGCAAATTATAGGTTGTAAACTTTGGGAGCTAATTACTATAAAAATAATTTAACAATTATATATCATAGGTTTAATAGGATGCTGTGCAACATTGATCTTTTGAAATTGACTGGAAGGATAGTTATCTCTATCCACAAGGAGTAGGTTTGAGTGATTGTGGTCAAGGTGGTAATTATTATTATTTTTAATAGGTCATATATATTATTTTTTAAAAAACAACCGCTTTATTGAGATATAAATCACATATCATAAAATTCACTTTTTAAAAAATTATTTATTTAAAAAATTTTATTGGGGAACAACCATGGTCATTGGTTACACATTGCTTTCATGCTACAATGGCATGAAATGGCATTTTTTTTAAAAAGATTTTTATTGGGGATTTGGGGGATGGGAACAGCGCTGGGGAATCAGGGAAGGGGAACAGACAAGTTGCTGTCCTTTTGTTCTTCAGTCTAGTTGTGGAGGAC
>NW_017731353.1:19232-22354 GCF_001890085.2 Hipposideros armiger | reverse complement strand
GCCACTCGGCCGGCCCAGGAGTGGATTTCTAAAGTTTCCATGTAACTTTTCTCCAAAAGTATAATAAACATTTTTATTTTACTAACATAAAGGATATTAATATAAGCAGTGCCTAAAAGTATTCCTAAAATCTGGAATAAACCAAGTAATCTTTTCCTCTAATTATAATATTAACATTGAGGGGTTACCTGTGTTACCAAGAACTTGTCAATATATGAATTATAGCCATGATCAAAGGTCAGGAAGTTAGAGACAATTTCCAACTACTAGAATTAATTAAAATAATAAAACTGTACTTCTATATTATACATACCTTCAGTCAAATGCACAGGTCTTGCCAATAATTTATCTTGTGTTTTGAGGTTAACAAAGTGCTTTTCACATATTCCGTGTAAAATGTTTTTCAGGAGTCCAGTAAGATTGGATCATTTGGTAGAGAAGGAAACTGAGACTGAAAGATTGAAGAATTAGCCCAAACTCTCTCAGCTACTTAGGGACAGAGCAGAGAATTAAACTCATTTGGGTGCAGGGTTGCCTATGTTATTTGAAGACTGCCACTAAACTGTGAACATTGTTTCTCTTGTACTTGATTCCTTAAAACAATTGCTGATCAAAAGCATGAAACTTAAGGAGCTTCTAAACGGTCTGCTGACTGATTAAATTAAATGTAAGAGGCATCCTTTGGGACTTGTACAGTTGTCTTCCCCTTGGGCCAGTTCTGGAATTGTGGATTGGGTTATCAGTATAAATAAACACGTTGGCAAGTATATACAGCCCTCCCTTGGTATCCTCAGGAGATTGGTTCTGGACCCCCTACAGATACCCAAATCCCTTATATTAAATGGTATAATATTTGCGTATAACTTATGCACATCCTCCCATATATTTTAAATCGAAATTACTTATAATACCTAATACAATGTAAATGCTATACAAATGTTGTTATACTGTATTGTTTAGGGAATAATGATAAGAAAAAAAAGTGTACATGTTCAGTAGAGACGCGGTCATCATAGGCCTAACTGCATGGTACACGTCAGCGGGAAGTAAACGCCCCTCCCCCTCATAGAATATTTTTGATTCACGGTTGAATTGGAGGCAGTGGAATCTGCAGATAAGGAAGGCCGACTGTAGTGCTAAGAAGCATCGAAACTAATGTGGAGAGGAGATTGTAGACTTCAGTGTCAGGCAGAGCTTGCTTTATGTCCTGCTTGGTTACATACTAGCTATTTAAGAAGCCACCTCAGTTAGCTCACAAGTTTTTTAAGTGTGACCTGTGGATCCTTGAGGGTTGGTCCCTAAGGCGACACAGAATCAGTTGAGGGTAAAACTGCTGGTGCCTCAGCACAAATCAAGGGAGTGGTACCAGACCGCTGGTGGTCACTGTCGTCTTCACCAGCGTGCATGCACAGTGAAATGAAATGCCAGCATCACTTAGGAATGTCCTTGAAGCAGTGATGTTAGCTGTAACTCAGCTCTGAGTGGATACTTCTTTTGAATGTGATGAAGCAGGAAGTGTGCATAAAGCACATCTGCTGCATACCAAAGAAAGATGGTTTGCTCAAGGAAAAGCGTTTGTGCAATTCTTTGTATCACGAGCTGTGTAGCCTCTTTTTTGTGGAATGCTATTTTTATTTGCGAGATGAATGCTTATGGGTATTTAGCAACCATTTTTGCAAAAGTGAAGTCACTTCAAAGAACACAGTTGACAGTATTTGTTGCCAATACCAAATTTTGAGTTTTCAATTGAAAAATTGGAATTTTAGAAAATTTGAGTTAGCCTCACTACCATGAGGCTAACAGCTTCTAATACTTAAAGACAAGACTTTTCAAATGAGACGGGGGTTAATGTGTTAACAAATACAGTTTTTTGATGATGTATTATATAATGAAATGCCATTTCGATTTTCCAAATTCACTCAAAGTGTTAGACTAATCTATCTGAGTGTGATAAGACCACTTGTTGAGTTTTGGTATATTAGAAGAATATGCACCATTATCTCTGAAGGTAATTAGAATACTCCTTCCTTTTTTCACCCGTATCTCTGTGAAAGCTGGGTTTTTTTCATCTACTTTAATCCCAATGGATTGAATGTGGAGGCAGGTTATGAGTCCAGCTGTGTTGTATTTAGCCAGACGTTAAAGAGATTTGCAAAACTGTAAAACAGTGCCACTCTTCTCATTAAATTTGTTTTGTTTTGGGAAACAGTTTATTTTTATTAAAAATATATGTTACTATTTAATGAGTTTTTATTTTGAAAATGAATTTTAAAAAATCATCCATTTTAATTTGTAATATAGTGTGAATACTACTATAACAAAATAGTGAACCTACATAAACAAAAGCTTTTTGGGGACCTCTAATTTTTAAGACTACAAATGGGTTCTGAAACCAAAAAAGTTTTAAAATCCACTGAGCTAGCCAACTGTTTCCTTGCCTCTAATGATGGAATAAAATCCACTCCTCAGGATTGGTTTTGTTTTAAAATGAGAACATTTACAGAGTGTCTGTGATATGAAAAACGTATAATAGATGGTAGAAATTAGTTGTGAAATGACGAGGTGGGCTTCTGGTAATGGAGGACAAGGTTAATTGCCTGCATATGTTCTTGGTAAATGTTTATTATATTAAATAATTTTGGACAAAACTTCCAGTATGGAGCAGGAACTATGTGTCTCTGAAGCAGAATTTTTTATTGTCTATTAAATGAGCATAGGGTAAATGGAAACTTATGAATTTTTTATTCAAGGACATATTTCTATAAATACCAGTAGAAAAGTTTACTTACTCTTCTACTGCACTTTTATAAAAGCAACTTCTATAAAACTTAATGTTCACTTTCTGACTGTGTGTATAGATACTTAGTTTTTACATAGTAAAATTTGTAGTTACTAGTATAGTTTTGTGTTTCATTCTTGTCCCTAATACTTTTTCCATTTTGCTACATAGTTTTCATTATAATCATTATTCATGACTGCATAAGGTCCAAGTTCTTGAGTTGGTAGATCATACTTTATTAAAATATCGCCTATGTTAGTCATGAAGCTTTTTTCTTTTGTTATTATAAATGATGTCGTAACACATTTTCTATATATTTACCTAGCATTTGATTTTTTTTTTT
>NW_017731353.1:2304-18407 GCF_001890085.2 Hipposideros armiger | reverse complement strand
CACTGTGACTAAGATTCCTGTGCTGTTTTAAGTGTTAGAAATTTAAGTAGTAATTTTATTTTCAAATATAAGAGATAAATGTGTAGGAAATTATTAGTTGTAGTTGGTACAGTATATAGAGTCACTTCCTTTACTCTAAAATCCTTTTTCAGAAAAACTGAAGTTTTCTTTAAGAATTAGACTAGGTTAATCCAGTTGACCAGAGTTACCAAATGTACAGTTTATCAACTACCAGTTTTTAGTCAAATAGAATATGGTGAAATATACAGTTCTTTTTTCTACTGATGTTTTATAAGACACTCCACAGCTGTGGAGCCTACAGGGACACATCTCCAGCAGTAGAGTGTAGGAAGATCTGTTCTTCATGACATTAGAAAGCGTCATGTAAATTCATTCTTTGAAAGTAATTCTTGGGGGCCGGCCAAGTGGCTCAATTGGTTAAGAGCTTGTTCAAAAGTGCAAGCTCTGAGCAACAGGGTTGCTAGTTCGATTCCCACATGGGCCAGTGAGCTGCATCCAAGCTGAGCTGGCGCTGAGTTGCCAACAGGTGGCAGGATGGCTCAGCTGGTGAGAGCACGTGCTCCTAACAACAAGGTTGCCTGTTGGAGATGGTGGGCTATGCCTGCCCGCAACTAAAGACTGGACTCGGCACCTTGAGATGAGCTGCCGCCTGGATGGCTCAGTGGATAGAGCATGCGCTCTTAACAATGAGGCTGCTGGTTCGACTCCTGCATGGCATGGTGGCTACGCTCACGCGCAACTAGTTGAACACAGCACCTTTAGCTGAGTGGCGCGACTGGACTTGGAGCTGAGCTTGCTGTGCCCTTCACAACTGAGATTGAAGGACAACAACTTGTCTGTTTCCCTTCCCTGATTTCCCAACACTGCTCCTCTCCCCCAATTCCCTCCTCCCCCAAATCTTAAAAAACAAAAGAAAGTAATTCTTATCCACTTGTTTCCTTATTTATCTCATTTTAGATTTTGAAATGAGGTGGGGTGGTTAGGTTAGCTTATTAACAAGTTAGGCAGCTGATGAACTAAGTGATTTAAAATTCTCAAGTGATAGGTGGGGAGATGTATGAAAGAAATTTGAGAGTGGAGACCTAAAACATGAATGATCTAGGAATGACTTTAATGGTAGCCATGAGCTTTATTTAAATGCCTTTTTTTTTTTTTTTTAGGTTTGGGAGCTGTGTGCTTCACAGTTTTTCTTACGCTTTATTTTCTTATTAAAGTAAATATTTGAAGTCCTCTTAATTGCTTGTTTACCCATTTTGCTCTCTGATTTGTTATTTTACTCCTTTACAAGAATTTGTGATCAACATATATTGCCTTTCTTTTATAGTTTTATGACCTTTGTGAACTATTCAGAACTGGAGGTCAGGTTCCTGACACAAACTACATATTTATGGTATGTAAACACCAGTGATATCAAGTACTTATTTAAAATGGACAGGATATGTCTTATTACATGTAAATTATATAATAATTTTGTTGCCATGTGATAATCACTATTTAAATACATAAAAAGGTGATTCTGTACTTTTCTACATTTTGCCGTGTCCTCTAGTTGAGAATAATTGCTTTAGTAAACTGCTGTTTACACACATAGGACTGGTTGGTAGCCCTCAGTAATGGTTAGGCAGAAAAATAGACCAGACCACAGGTCTAAGGCATAAATCTTTAATTTACTGTTATTTTATGAGACTTTTTGAGCATTCATTTTTATCTGTTATTAATCTGTGGATTGATGAATGTACACACATAGACATTTGCTATGAAGGGGTGTATTTGCTTACCTTTCTTTGGGACTGTAATGTTACTGTTGAACTTTTTCTGAATCCTCTGTCATGCTCCTTCCTCCGGAAAATTTCTGGACCACTTTCCTATTATTCTTTAGCTGTTTCCTATTGGCCTAATATTGGCCCAAATAAGACGTTAATGAGAAGTGTAAATAGCATATCATCATATGTTGTTTTAAATACAAAGCTAACCCTGGAACACTGGTATAGTATTTGCTTTTACAGAAAAACTTTTCTTCAAGTTGGCAGCCCTTCTGATATAGTTAAAAAAGTTTTTGAAATTCATTAAAAAGATTTGGTTTCACACATTGACCTTTTAGAAACATCTATTAATGTAGGTTATAGAGAATTGAAAAAATGGTTGTTTTGCAGAGAATATCATTGAGAGAACTGTACTGCAAGTTCCTGTGGGCCTGAATCATAGACTAGCACAAACGTAGTAAAAACAGCCTGTTTACTTCCATTTGAAATTTTTGTAAAACTCAATTTCCAAATAATTCTATGTGTAACTCTTCATTTTTGTTATTTTGGCCTGTGTCTCTGAGCGTTGGTATAATTTTTTAAACCTATTGTTGCTATTACATTGTTTGTAACTGTAAACTTTTACTTTACAGGGTGATTTTGTAGACAGAGGTTACTATAGTTTGGAGACCTTCACTTACCTTCTTGCACTAAAGGCTAAATGGCCTGATCGTATTACACTTTTGCGAGGAAATCATGAGAGTAGACAGATAACACAGGTGTATGGATTTTATGGTAAGGTCTTCTATTTCTCTGTTTCTGAACATTGTTTTACTTTCCTCTTGGGAAAAAAAGCCACACAAGTACATGCGCTTTATAGTAAAATTAGAAAATACAGATAATCTTTTTCTGCTTTCTCATCCTTTAACTACCCCTCTTCCCCAAGTCAATGAAAAATCTTACATGGAGAGGGAACCGCTCTTTTCAGTGTACATCTTTCTAGATCAGTGCCTCAGAGTGTAGTGCTCAGTTTACCTCATTGGAATCATCTGGGGTGCTTGTTAAAGATGTAGATTGCTGGACACCCCTGCACACCTTTTGGGGTGGGACCCTTGAATCTACTGAAGGCGAATGTTCCGACCACTCAAGTTTGAGAATCTATTCTGGATGTATGTACATATTTGTGTGTGTGTTGTATTCATATGTGTGTACGCACACACCCACTCTAAAATGGGATCATACCTGCTTGTTTCATTTAATATTGTGACCTGCCTTTTTACTTTATCGATGTTATTTTTATATCTGCATTGTATTATAATGTATGGATGTCCTATAGTTGATTTAACCAGCCCGTTTAATACTGGATGTTGGAGTTATTTTTAAGTTGCTGTTACACTCATAGCTTAATGAATATCCTTTTACATATATATATATATATATATATATATATATATGATAAACCAAGGATATATGAATATCCTTTTACATATATATGAAATGGTATATATAAAAGCTGTATGCTTGTCCAAGAGAATCCAAGAACGTCAGGGATTAGAAACAGAACTCAGCCATTAAAAGCAATATAGCTGCTTCTTTAAAACTTGTATATAGTTGAAAGTTTAAAAAAATGACATCAAGAAGTTCTTTGAAGGAGGTGGGCCGAAGAACTATTGAAATTATTAATATCATTTTTCCTTGAGCACAATTGAGGCAAATTTTGAGAGATTTAAAAACATTAATTTCATAACTCGCTAGTTTCAGACTTTATATTTTGAATTATCCTTTGTCATTATAAAGATCAGCTGAATTCTATTACTTACTCTCTTACCACTTTAAGCTGAATTTCTGTTGTCTTAATATGGGATGTATTCTTTATTTTTACGGGCAGATTCAGAACATTATTAATGAGAACTCTTCTGCTTCTTTTATAGATGAGTGCCAAACCAAATACGGAAATGCTAATGCCTGGAGATACTGTACCAAAGTTTTTGACATGCTCACAGTAGCTGCTGTAAGTTTATATAAATCTTTTTAAAGCCTCAAGTATTTTCTTGCCAGTAACACTTTGCATAGTTTTATTTCATTGCCATCTCAGTTATGTTGATATCGTTAGCATTCATTGATAAATTTAGACATGACTGAGTTATATGTATGTTCAACTTGTTATCCTTTTTTACTAGTTAATAGATGAGCAGATTTTGTGTGTTCATGGTGGTTTATCTCCTGATATCAAAACACTGGATCAAATTCGAACCATTGAGCGGAATCAGGAAATTCCTCATAAAGGAGCATTTTGCGATCTGGTCTGGTCAGATCCTGAAGACGTGGATACCTGGGCTATCAGTCCTCGAGGAGCAGGTTGGCTTTTTGGCGCAAAGGTCACAAATGAGGTAAAGCCAACCTTTTTGTAAAAGTGGTTCGTTGGTTGTTAATGGACTCCATAAAGAACTATGGTGGCTGTAGATGACAAACTTCTAATCTAGTTTACTCAAACTATGATGGTTGTGGATATCAGATATCTCATCTAGTTTATCATGTATGTATTTCCTTAATGGTAAGATGAGATGACATAATGAAAGCACCTCCTTCAGCATCTACTTGGTAATAAGTGTAAAATAAATGTTCCTCTTCTTTCAAATATTGCAATTAAGTAATTAAATAGTAAGGGCAAGATAGACAACTTTTTGAAAATAAATATGTTTTTAACATAGATCTTTTTAATTGAGATACAGTTGACATATAACATTGTATTAGTTTTAGGTGTACAACATAATGACTTGACATATGTATATATTGGGAATAGGCAACTTTTTGAGGGTCACCTGTTTCCAGTTCACACACACACACACACACACACACATGGATGAGCTTATATTGGGAAGTAATCCAGCATGGGGTCAGAGAGTTAGGTTCAACATAACTTAGGTAAGTTATTTATCCTGTCTGAATCTGTTGTTCCTTAAATTACAAAAGAAGGATAATAAATCTCTTTCAGAATTTTTGCAAGAACAATACTAAACCCTCAGTAAATGATAGGCATTGGTAGCAATATATTCATTATTAAACCATAAAAATCTTTGTTTCATATCTGATAGTACTTATAGAACACTTTTCTTCCAGAAACTTCTAATTATGTAACTGTATAATTCTTTTATATAGCTTTCTATAACTATTTAAGAGACTCAGGCTAAAGTGCCTCCATTTGCCTCTAACTTACTAAAATGATTGGGGATAATTAGAATGGGTTTTATAATCATGAGAACTGTATTTAGTAACAGGATTTATACTTTATTTAAATGTTCATTTTCTTATACATGTAGGTTGATTAAAACAAAACATGCTGGTTACTTAACAAAACCTTTCTAAATTGCAGTTTGTTCATATCAACAACTTAAAACTCATCTGCAGAGCACACCAACTAGTGCACGAAGGCTACAAGTTTATGTTTGATGAGAAGCTGGTAACAGTATGGTCTGCTCCTAATTACTGCTATCGTTGTGGAAATATTGCCTCGATCATGGTCTTCAAAGATGTAAATACAAGAGAACCAAAGTTATTCCGGGCAGTTCCAGATTCAGAACGTGTTATTCCTCCCAGAACGACGACGCCGTATTTCCTTTGAGGCCTTCGCCCATCCTGCTGACCCATTTTTTCTGCCCTCTTACCCCAACTTTCGTGTATTACCCTATACAATATACTTTTTATTGAGCACTTTGCTGCTGAAATGCTGCCTCTTGCCTTTTTTTTTTTAATTTTTAAATTATCTAAATTTATTGTTTGTTGTGGTGTCTATAGCAATGTTTTTCTATCAGTTTTCTCCCCCATCCCATCCCCACCTTGGACTCATCTGAGAAGACTTGAGAAATGTCTTAATACTCATACTGCTGCATGTAGCTCTTGCTTATTTTCTGGTCTGGGGGAAACAAGATGCGTTTCCTTTTTTAAAAAAGCCAATTGACAGAACAGACTACACTGAAATCCTCCTTTTGTATCATTCAGCCTTTTGTTTTAGTTTGGTAAGTTTTAAGAAATTTCAGCAGCAAAGTTGTTATTCAGGGGGCACGATGGACTGCAGATGCCTCGAGTTATGTGTACTTGTCCCAGCTGTAAACTTCATTGTCCTTTGTTGGATGATATTTTAAGTGGATATAAAATAAATTGGTCTAAAGGGCTGCCCTCCTTGTTGTGTTTTTAAATTTTAGTTAAAAACTGCTACAACTTATGACTTTGTACATTAAGATAATTGTATTAATCTTTTTCCAGATTCCTTGTATTTTTTAATAAAGTAATCTTAAAACCCAGATAGGTTAAAGTGTTAGAAATTTTAAACAGCTTACATTGTTAGCTTACAGTTATTCTTTTTTTCCCTAGTCAGAGTTCTTGACCCTTTGGTGATTGAGTTTAAAACTTCAACTGAAATTCAATTCTATTTATTTAAAAAAAAAATCACTAAACTGTGCCTAAAGAACATAACTGCCATATTAATGTTTTGGTTTATATCCTCTATAGTAATAGAAAAACATTTAATACTTGTAATGCTGATGTGTTCATTTGATACTAGTTGAGTAGAATGTGATCAATACAGTTTACAATCTATCATGAGTATCATTCAGTAAAATCTATGTACTTTTCAATAGGAATCATTCTCTTGCTGTAACACTTGACCTTAACTTTTAGAAAGTGTTCATTTTTTAACTGCAACTGGAAAGGTTGAAAAGTCAGGACTCTTATACTTGTGAACTGTAATCTGAAGCAGGTTTTAAAAAGTGTAGAAGGAAACAAATTGTCCTTTTTTTGTAAAGATCTTTGATATCATGTTTCGGCTTTGTGTAAGTAATTTGAATATCCAAAGGGTTGTGATAATTAGTTCTTGATATGCAATGTCCCCTTAATAAGGGCAAGTGTTCCAGTGTCTCTTATGACTGTGGTCATAAACGATGTTGGAATTTACCACTTTGTGAAATAGTTGGTATCCCTTTACTACTATAATTAATTTTTTGTCATTCCAGGAAATCTTTGTGAAGCCAGCCAATTAATAAAGCACTTTAGCATCTGTTCAGGTAGTTTTGAAAACCAACTTTTCCCCTTCAGGATAAGAACTTCCAGGTTACCTAAAAATGCAATAAAAATCTTTATAGTGTACACTTCTTGGCACATAATTTTTCATCAGGGTTTTCTTTGATTAAATGAGCACAATACTGTTTTGATTTCTTTTTCCCAACCACCTAGCTACTTGTATAGTTTTTAATTGTATAGCTATATGAAAGAAGTGGCTAAGACATTTGCTGCACACACTTGAACTGTTGGGTCAGTAGCGTTGTGTCACTGCCCTGACCCCAGTGTAATTCAGGGGGAAAGGTATTAATCGTACAGGGATATGTAGCTATGTATTTTACTAATTGTGAAACACTGGAAATTAATGATGCAGACAACTTGGTGTGGTGTTTGAACAGCTAGCTCTATGCAGTATTTTTGTCTGTTACCATAAATTGTATTTAAGTGCTTGCTCTCCTCTGCTTTAAGTTATACCAATAAAACCGGTAACCCTCAGCCCTCCCTTCCCGTTTGACACTCCCTAGCGTAGACTGATGTAGCTGTTTTAGCTATCCCTGTAATGTGACTTTTATTTTTAAGTCATGGTGTACTGCATCTGTTTGTCACTAGTTGGGCATGTGCCAATAATACTCTGTCCATTCCTTAACTGCCATCTCTGGTCTGCCTGATTTTTTTTCTCTTAAACTGAATAACGGCTTTTTGCATGGGGAAAAAAAAAAAGTTTTTGCTGTTAGATATGTAAAGGGAAGAGAGAGTGAATGTATTGGACTTTGTAAGCCTAAAAGGAATATTTGGATTCATCTACTAAATAAGGGCTATGTACTAAATAGCATAATCATGTGGTAGAAGATCCATGGAAGTCATAGCTGTGTAGGCAGGAGGAGCTGTTTCTCCCTGTATCTAGGCTGAATGTAAACTCCCTTATGTTGTATTAATAGGGGTAATACCTATTTTTATTGGCGTATGATATACTTGGTTTCTAATAAAGTGCCCTAGGCTCTAGTGAGAACTGTCTACTTTTAATTGCCAATCACTCCCATTCCTTATTTGCCTGATATGCTCTTGGCTAGCTTTTTATAGAGGAATGTTTTTTTCCTAAAAAATCTCACAACTTTAAATGTGTTCATTTGGGTGTGATCCTAAAAAGCTGGGATCAAGAGCACATCTAATATGTGACCTGCATCAGCTCCTGCTCCGTCTGGATATCTAGAACTGTTGGAAGATTTTGACGTCTTAAACCCTGGGTTTTGCTTTTGAAATAAGGTTCGAAATATTGTTCATTGATTAAGCTTTGTGTGTTTTTGCCTTGTAATCCCAGCACCAGGTTTTGGAAAATGCCTGTACTGTGAAAGCAAATCGAAACTCCTGAGCCTCTTTCATTGTGAGAAATAGAATTGCTTTTCCTCAGCTTCCAGAAAATTGTGTACCTGGAGTTGAAGCGATTTAACAGCAAGAATCCAGATTTTTAAATGTACTTGTTTTTTTAAATGCTAATGTTTGTAAAGCACCTTCAGTTCTTTGGATGAAAGGTGCTATATTCTCTCAGTGTAAATTAATAAAAATATTATAGGAAGTTTGTCAGAAAATTTTATCTAATACATAGTCTGTAGTGTATCCCGAGAAGAAGTTAGCATTTTATATAATACAATTTAAATGAAAAAATGCTTATTCCTTCACTTGCTTGCTTGACTAGTAAACAGAAGTGAAACTTTTTCTTGTTCCGCATTTGACTCTGAGCTAAGTGTTCCATTTCTTTAAAGGCATCCTGGGTCCAGTGCCCAGAACTGTGCTTCATGAGATTGTCAAAACTCTTTCAATTGTGTATTTACAGTGTACAGTCATGCTGAGAAAATATACAGTAATAAAACAAAAAGAAGCATTTGGAAAATCCCCTAGCATGATACCAAATAAGTGGCTGCTTGGGGAAAGTTTGTTCCGTCTTCCCCTCTTACTGGTTTTCTATTTCCTTGTCAATCATCTGGTGAATATGTGCCTATGTGCCTTTCTTACCCTCATGAGAGTATGCTTATGCTGGCTTGGATCTTAATTCAAAAATGCATGAAATTTATGAATTTTTATTGTGTGTCAACAAAAATACTTATTACATAAATATGTTCCACTTAATCCCTGGGCACCCACTGTTGTCCTCAGCACTCTGCTTTTGTGTGTCAATGGGAATGAGATAGAAAAGACTGCATGGAGGCATTATGGAATATTGGCAATAATATAGCCTTTGGGATCAGATCTAGGTAAAAACCCCAGCTCTCCCAGGCAGTAACAGCAGCTAACCAGTATTGAGCACACTAAGCTAAAGGCTGTGCATGCTCTATTTTGCAGTACCCTTACTATGGCTCTGTGACTATATTACCTCTTTTTCTTCAGATGAGGAAACAGGCTTAAAAAGTAATATAGGTCACTTGTCCAGGGTTGCACAGGTGAACTGTAACTTGAAGCCCTGTAGGCCATACCAGAGTACATCATAAGCCCTCTTAAGCAATTTAAAGCAATATTGGTTGGGTTCTCTGAATCTAAAACAAGGGAATCCCATACAGGCTTGATAACAGGATTAAAAATAGAGCTCAAAGTGCTTAGTCCCTGGCCCAAAGCTACTATTTATTGAGTACTTGCTAACATTTGCCCAAATTCGGTGTAGTTGGGAAATAAGAATAACCCAAGGGAATATATTATTGCTGACATAGCATAGCTTATGCTAGTTGATACAACAAATTTGGAGAAGAAACGTTTGATGTAAGATAGAGTAATTGGGGACGGTTTAAAAGGAAGTATGGACTGAGATGATGGGATGTGCATTTCTTATATAGTAACAGCACAGATGCAGAGAATACTAGAACTTGGACATGACACACAGATACGACTTGAGGGTACTTGGGAAGACATAAGAAATTAATAGCTGCAGCTTTATTAACAGTATCATGTATCAGGACAATTATGAAGGTACTTGAAAACCAGGCAGAGGATTGTCATCCATATTTTAAGAAACACAGTGAGCGATATTTCAAGATTAATCTAGTGAGTTGATGATCCTCCCCACCAGAACTCTTTACCCCCCCTCCCGCCCCAGTCTTGTCTGACAGTATTCTGGAGTTCTTGACCCCTTCTGGCTTGCTAATAGTACCGGGGGATACTGTTAGTTGGGATTGAAGTGGTTTGTGTTTCTGTGATTTGGGGGTTACATAAAATATTAATTTGGGAAACTAACAGATGTTCGACATTTTTCCTTGTCATAGCCTTCTGAAAAATCCCTCTACAGTTTACCATCATTTCATAGAATGAAGGTCATTTTTGACATCAAAGATATAAAAAGAACCATCTCTGAATAAATGGTTTTGTGGAAAGTTGTAGTATCCTCATTTTTGCAAGTTGTGAAGATTGGTGAGAGATTTGTCCCCAACCTGTTGGTATGTATCACATTGATGCATAAAAATATGTTCTAATAAAATGGAAGTAGCTGACGAGAAAGTTTCATTCCTCATCCCAGCTTCAAATAGATGTCCAGGATTTACCAAACAAGTGTACACAAGGAATCTAGAGAGGCTGCAGGGGGCTGCCTTCAAGGAAGAATTTTATAATGTGTTAATGAGCTATATGTGATATTCAAGGATGGCCTTGTTAAAGTAGAAGAGGAAAGACAACATTGTGTTTCTGTGCTGGTGGTCTGTCGACAACAATAAAAATGCAATGAAATTTAATTGATTAACTGGCGTAGAACTTCCAGCCATCTGCAGTGTCACAGGACGGTTAGCATACACTGGAGGATCAGTTGTATTTAGGCCTTTCAAAGTGGAACACACTGCTTTTAGTTCTAGTATCAAGTGGTTCGCAGTGTTGGTTTTTCGTGGCAATTAAAATCTGCTTTCTTGGAAGTCTGCTCTCAAGCTTATCTTTTATGCAGGGTACTGAGTAAACCACGTTCTATTTTGATAGAATCTTTAAATTTTCTGGCTGCATCCTCTATGAAGGGTATCTGTGAGCTGTGAGAGCATTTCATTCAGCATGATGTAGAAACAGGGACCGCATATGAGGTGGTTCAAAATGTAGCTCGTTTTGGAGAGTTGCCTCGCTGTCGTACCTACCGGAGGAGTCTGGGAAATTGCAGTGCTTGGCTTTTGGTCCTGGCGTGGTGCAGTGTTGAGGGGCGCCAGCAGGTGTGTGGGATGCAGGACGCAGAGTGAGCAGAACCTGCCGGCAGGTGTCTGGCACCGAACATGCAGTTTCTACTTTCGGGCGCACGGTGGCGCTTAGGTCTCTCCTGCCCTGCCTTCCCTTAGAGAAGGCACCTCCGCCGCCACCTGCAGTCTCAACCAAACTCTAGGTGGAAGAATGTGACGGCCCGAGCGTCCAATCGATCATCAGGCTTTCAGCCACACTACAGCTCTAGCCAATGGGAGCCGAAGAGAGGCGCGGAGGAGGCGGGCCCCGCCGCAAGCCTGGCAGAGGCGCGAGGCCCTTCTCCCGCCTCTCCGCCTACTCCAGCCTCCGCCGCTTCAGCTTCCCGAGCGAGCCCTGCGGCCGCCGGAGCAGCTCCCGCGGCGGAGCAGGAGCCGGATGGTCAGAGGAGCCCGGCAGCCCCAGCAGCCGCGGAGTCGCTTGGCCCCCAGGTCGGGCGGGGGCTGGGTGGAGGTCGGGGTTGGGGTTGGGGTTGGGGATGGGGATGGGGCGCTGGAGCGGGCCCAGGGGCAGCGGCTTGGGGCCGTAAAGCATTCGGGGCGCAGAGACTGGAGGGGCAGGGGGTTTAGGTTGGAGGGATTCGGGGGCTGCCTAGGGGCGAGGAAGCGGGCTGGTCGGCGTTCGCATCCTGGAGGCTGTAGGGGCACGGGAGGGAGGAGGCGCGGAGGGGCGAGGCTGGGGGCACTGGGCTCGGGGGAGCGGTGCACGCTCGAGGTGGTGGGCACGGGAAAGGGGAGGCCGGAGGGGCTTGCGGGGGTGACGAGGCAGACAATGAGTAGGTAGTGGTGGGTGCTTTTGGGGAGCTGGGCTGTGACGAATAGGAGCTGAGGATGGAGTGAGAGACGAGGAGGCAGAGCAGGGTTTGGGCTAAGCAGGCGTTGGGGGAACAGTGAGTTCCAGGATTGCTTGGTCTTGGTAAATAGGGGAAACAGCGTAGGCATTTTGTAAGGTCAGGTATGGGCTTAGCGAGCCTCTAGCCCTAGAGGGTGGTACGTTGAGTTCTTGACTGGCACAGTAGGGCCCGGAGACGTGTTTTTGTATATTACTTTTAGTTACCATCTTATCCGTTTGGTCTGCAGACTGACTGGCACAGTGGAGAAACCACCTCGAAAACGAAAAAGCAGGTAAGGCAAAATGCCTTCCGATTTTGCTTCGTGTTTTTTCATTTGCTTGGCTACACCTGTGCCATATTGCATGATAATACACTGTCAGTAGATGAAGTTTTTTATTTAGCACTTTTCTTAATGAATGCAACTATCTGCAAGACTTTTTGGGGGAGGGGTAATCTAAGATTATATGGGAAAGAGACGTGGATAATTGAGAAATCCTAGTCTTTTTTTTTTTTTACTGTAGCCATAATTTCAACTTCACCACCTCTGTTTAAAAGCTAATGTTTCTCAAACATCTATTATACTATGTGCAGGTATATGTATTATTTTCTGTAATCCCCGAAGCACCCAAGGAAGTGTGTACCATTACGATTGTTTTGCAGAAGAGGGAACTGAGCAGCACAGAGAGGCCAATTTTTCACCTAGATCACCCATCTAATAAATGACAGCACTAGGATTTGAATCTGGGCAGTCTGACTGCAGATCTTAAGCACTTAACCATTATACTCTAATGCCTCTAATAAATATACAGTTGAAAATAGGCTTTCTTATTGCTTTTTCTTTTTTCATTGTACATAGAGTCTAATAAACAGTTGAACCATAGGAAAATAGAAAAAAGGGCTTAAGCAGTCTGCAAACAAGTGAAGTATTCCTTGAGTAATGAAGAAGAGCATATATCCATTCCACAAACATTTCTGAGTGCATTCAACATGTCAGGTACTATATAGCAATTCTGTGTAGTCATTAGGAGATTTCCTTTTCACACATGAAGGCACTGGCCTAGAGAAAGGAACCTATAGTGGTGAGGGTATGACCAGTAGGACTACTGTCATAGTTAATACTTGGTAAGTTATCGATGTTAGTACACAGAAAACCTCAACAGCAGGTAGGTATGAAATGCTGATGGTGGAAGTGCCAATAGCCATAGACCATTTATCACTCTTTAGTCCTGTACTGCTCAGGATGGTAGCCATAGACGGCTGTTGAGCACTTGAAATGTGGCTAGCATGACTGAGGAACTTTTAATATTCTTAATATTATGAATTTCTAATATTATTAGCTATAATTAATTTAAATTTAAAAACTGATACTTGACTTACTGGAAGATGTTTCAGTATGTTTGGAAAAACCTGGGTATGTGAATGCACTTTGTTCACCTGTAAATTTTATGAAATCTAAATACAGATCAGATTTGTCCAGTGAAAACTTAATGTGCAAAATGAGGTGCGCTTTATGTATAAAACACACAGCAGATTTCAGGTTAGTACAAAAAATGAACGTAAAATTTCTCATTACTAATTTTTATATGGATTACATGTTGAAATACTATTTTAGATATATTGTATTAAATAAAAGTGTTACTAAAATTCTTTCCACTTTTTGCAAATACCTACTGGAAAATTAAAAATTACGTGCATTCTATTTGTTTCTGACAGCCTTTATTTAACTCTCATTACCCCACTGCCAGACTCTTGTAGTCACCTGACTGGGTTCCCTGCCTAGAGTCTTAATTCATTCACCATACTGTGCAAGTTGATCTTGTAATTCTTGTGCTTAAGATTTTTCTATGGTTCCTCATGGCTTCTTGAACATAATTCAGACTTTGAGCCTAATCATAAAAAAGAGACTATTTCACTTCTGCCTATCTTTCCAGTCACATCTCAGAACTGTGGCCATGGAAATCCTCAATACGTTCTCCATTAAATGTCAGATATTGAATGACTTAACTTTATGCTGAACCCTTTGTGATGAATTAATTGCTGAAGGTAACTGTGTTCTGTTTGCCATTCCCAGAATTTATGTTCTATTTTTGCTTTGGGTTTTTCTTTCACATTTTTTCTTTTTCTCTGGAATATTTTCTCCTTGTTCCTTGGCAGGCTCCCTCCTTTAAGTCTTAGCTCAAACATCATATCCTGTGTGCAGATTTTCCCTACCCCGTCTTCCTCCTTCCTCTGTTCTACCTTGTTTGTTCCTTTGATAGCCTGGACATACACCTAGGTACAATGATTTGGGCCAAATTTGAGTTCTAGCTCTGCCCATTACAAATTGTGAGATCATATACAAGTTAATGAGACTCTCTGAGCCCCACTTTCCTCATCTGTATAATGGAAATAATAATAATTCAACCCTTACTGGGTTGTAAAGTGCTTAGTACAGTGCCTGGCACATATAAAGTAAACACTACATTTTAGGTCCTATCAAATACCTTTTATTTCCCACCTCTTTTCAAAATATATACAGTCTCAAGGATTAAAAATAAAGATAGTAAGGCAAAGAAGAAATGAGAGAAGCATAATAAAATTAAACCAGTGGCAGAGTTAGTCTGTAGACTAGAAAGTTCCTAAAGGTGGGTTCTGTATTTGGCTCTGAGTTGCCTAGAGCAAAGCAAAGAAGAAAATAAAGCTCACCTTGCAGGTTCATGGTGCCTATAAAATGAAACACATGTTGTTCAAGAGAAGCACATCTTTGTTTGTTAGAGCTGAGAGAAATTTCTTCTTGCACTGCTCTTTGTGGGGGGACACTGGTTTTGTGAGGGGGAGGAAATTCCAATGATAAATATAGTAGTGAGTTTTTTGAGATTGCTTCTTATAATGCTTTTCAATCCAGGTTCAGGTAGTGCCAGTGAATGTCCTCCAGAGAGCCAAAGCAATGTGATTTACGTATACAGCTCACTGGTGGCTAGACTTGGTTGAGAGGTAAAGAAGGATGAATAAGCCACAGGCATTCTTGCTTATCCCCGGCACCTAGAATAGAACCATCGACTGAATTATTGAATGAATGAGTCCTAAAATAATTCTCCATGAATATCATTTCTTGTAACCAAGTTTTGGTAGCCATCAGGCAGCAATGATTTTACGCTTAGCTTCTCAGGCAAGAATCATGAGGGCACATATTCTGCACGTCTGATTAAGGTCAGGTCCTGAACAAGTCAGGAATTGACCTGAATGCACACATCTCTAAAGAAGCCCGGTAGGCAAGACCAAGATTTCCCTCAGAAAACAGCTCTGGGATTGCTCTAAAAATAGAAAACAAAGTGGCCTAAAGATGGATTACAGAGAAAGGATATAACGGCTGTAGCCAGAAATTTTTTGTAACTTATTATCAATTGCATACTGTGGTCATAAAAATCCTCAGTATCAAATGCTACAACTTCCTGGTGAGCACTTCAAGTGAATTAATTGCTGAATGTAGCCTTAAGTATCCCTTTGAGATGGCCTGCTGTTGTTGACTATTATACTTTATATCCTTTTACATTTTAGAAAATGGTTGCCACAAATACGAGTTTTGTTTTAGGATTCTTGTTAAATCATTCTTTTTGATAGACATTAGTTAGGACTGAGTTATCTTTTGAGAACTTTCCGAGTGCAGACTAAACTATAAAACAGTTAACATCTCGGGCCGGCCGAGTGGCTCAGTTGGTTAAGAGCTTGCTCAAGAGTTTGAGCTCTGAGCAACAGCGGTTCAATTCCTGGCCTGAGCTGAGCTGCCACTGAGCCTCCAATAGGTGGCAGGATGGCTCAGCTTAAAAAAAGAAAACAAAACCAAAAAACAGTTAATATATCCTACTGTTACTATTTCTTTGTGCCTTTTTTCCCCACTAAAACTTTTATTTCCTTGTCTTAGTTCAACTTTGTATCCCTAGTCCTGAGGGGGTGCATAATACAACTATAATGAACTAATAAATGAATTGGTGGCAAGAGGGAGTTAGTGTGGGGTGGGGCTTTGGGGCTCTGAAATAACGTGATACTATTTAATGCCCTTGATAAACTGTACTAGACTGAAGGAATTTCAAGATTAGGAAACTTGAGCTCTGTGTGCTTTTGGAAAATGCTAAAGACTTCAAGATGTCTGTTAATAAAGTTTGGGTTAGGGCTGGCCTGTGTGGTGCGTTGCTTAAGAGTTGGCTTGGGGGGGGGGCCGGCCGAGTGGCGCGATGGTTAAGAACTGGCTTGGGATGCCAGAGGGCCCCGGTTTGGATCCCACATAT